>NC_046159.1:119884128-120113465 GCF_011064425.1 Rattus rattus
AGGTATCTCTCCCTAATTAATTATTTTTACACTCCAGATTTTATTCCCTCCCTTCCCAGTCGAACCACCTGCTGACAGTCCTATACCCCATAACTCCTCCTGGACCCCCGCACTCCCGACTCACAGTCTCCACAAGGATGTCCCCAACCCATTCACCCCATCATACCTCTAAACTTCCTGGGGCCTCCATCTCTTGAGGTTTGGGTGAATCTTCTCTGAACCCAGACCCGGGAGTCCTCTGCTGTATATGTATTGGAGGCCTCATCTCAGCTGCTGCATCCAGTCTCTTGAGGGTTAGGTGCATCTTCTTTGACTGAATCCAGACCCGGAGTCCTCGCTGTGTATGTTGGAGGCCTCTTCTCAGCTGCTGCATGCTGCCTGGCTGGTGATCCAGTGTCTAAGAGATCTCAGGGGTACAGGTTAATTGTGACTGCTGGTCTTCCTACAGGGTTGCCCTCCTCCTTAGCTTTCTCCAGCTTTTCCCTAGTTCATCCAGAGAAATCATCGGCTTCTGTTCGTTGGTTGGGAGTACATATCTGCATCTGACTTCTTGAACTGCTTGTTGGGTCTTTTGGAGAGGAGCCATGGTAGAGGTCCCTTTTGGTGAATGCCCAACAGCTTCAGTAATAGCGTCAAGCCTTGGAGCTTCCCCTTGAACTGGATCTCACTTTGGGCCTGTCGCTGGACCTCCTTTGCCTCAGGCTCTTCTCCATTTCCATCCCTGCAGTTCTTTCAGACAGGAAGAATTATAGGTCAGAGATTTGGCTGTGGGATAGCAACCCCACCCCTCACTCGATGTCCTGCCTTTCTGCTGGAGGTGGGTTCAACAAGTTCCCTCTGCCCACTGTAGGGCCTCTCATCTGGTGCACCCCCACCCCTTTGAGTCCTGAAAGTCTCTCACTAATATTTAATTAAAATTTTATACATCATGTCTATTATAACATGGAGTGCTTGAAAATACATGGCTTGAATGTCATACTTCAAAAAATTGAAACGTATATAGATTAAGAGGAATTAATGCAAAAAAGGGCCATGAATTTGAAGTAGAGCAAGGAAAATTAAATTGAAGAAAAGTAAAGCACAGGATTATGTAGTTATATTCTAATCTCAAACTATAAAAGGAATAATTTTAAATGTTTTAATAAGGCCTGGGAGCAGGGCTGCCTCTCTTAGCATATAGCATTTTGTGAGATCACATCTATTAGTGATTTAATAACTCCAATTCTTTCTATGAAGAATCCACTACTCACTGTGAGCCTTGTTACGTTTTCCCCTAAGAGTCTGACATCAGTGTGTTTATGAGCACCTAACTGTCACTATTGCCAAACTGTTTTAGCTTTGCTGTTTAGTTCTTCCAACAGCCTAACCGGGTCCCAGATGCGAGTGCTTTGCATTACACAGCTATGGGCTCTTGTCTATCCTGAAGGCCAAGAAACCTCAAGAACCACACTAAGACTTACGGAGGTATGGTAGAGCTTCCTTAGGGCATATTCCCAGGATCTGTATAGCTGGGTCTTTCATAAGGTAAATCTATTACCAACTTTATGAGAAACCATCAAACTTATTTCCAACATGATAGTACAGGTTTGCACTCCCACTAAAAATAGAGGCTTGTTCCCTTGTGCCACATCTTCAGCATGATCCGTGTCATGAGTTTTTTTTTTTTTATCTTAGTCATTCTGACTGCTGTAAGATGATATCAAAGAGTTGTTTTGATTTACATTTCCCTGATGACTGAGGAATTTGGTTATTTGGTTTGTTGATCTCTAGTTCCTTGACTTCTTTATGTATTTTGGACATTGACCCTCTGTCAGATGCGGAGTTGGTGAAGATCCTTTTCCATTCTGGAGGCTGCCTTTTTGCCCTTTTGATAGTGTCCTTTGCCTTACAGAAGCTTTTCATGGAAATGATTAGAACTAGAGAAGAACATCCTCAGTGAGGTAACCCAGACCTAGAAAGATAAACACGATATGTTCTCCCTTACAAGTGGATATTAGTCATAAACACAGTATAATCATGCTACAAACCACAGAACCAAAGAAGGTAACAGGGTGAGCCAAAGAAAGGAAGCGTGGTTCTCACTGGGAAAGGGAGATAGATTACACATCTGGAGAGGAAGGAAGGAGGAGTATTGGTGGGGAAGGGGGTGAGGTGGAAATAGAAGGGAAGCATTGGGAACAAGATGGAGGAAGGGTGTACTGTAAGAGACAAGTGGATCGGGTGCAGGAGGCAGGGGCGGGGACTACGGAATGAGCTAAAAACTTAGGACAATGGAAATTCCCAGGAATCTGTGAAAATGGCCCTAACAGAGCCTTCTAGCAATGAGTCTGAACCTGTCATCTCTTTAACCAGGCAAGACTTCCAATGTGGAGGGATTAGAACACCAACCCATTCACAGAACATTAGACTCCACATTCTCCTGTATACACGTTGTGCAGTAGGAAAAGATGGAGCAGAATGAGGGAATGACTAGTCAATAACTGGCCCAGCTTCAGTCCCATATCTTGAAAGGAAGCCCACCCATGACACTATTAATGACATTCTGCTACACTTGAAGATGAAGCCTAGCATATCTGTTATCAGAGAGGCTTCACCCAGCAATGATGAAAACTGATAGAGACCCACAGACAAATATTACATAGAGCTTAGAGAATCCTGCAGAAGAGGTGGTAGGACAAAGACACCAAAAGAAAACCTTACAGAATCAACTAACCTAGTCCCACAGTGGCTCACAGGGACTGAACTGCCTAAATGAAAGCATGAATGGGACTGACCTAGGCCCTCTGTACATATGTACCATTTGTGCTATTAGATCTTCATGTGAGATTCCTGAAGTGGGAGCAGGGCTGTCTCTGACTCTGTTGCCTGCTATGAATCACTTTCCCCTAACTGGGCTGCCATGTCTAGCCTCACTAGAAGAAGGTGTGCCTAGTATTACTGCGACTGATATGCCAAGGGAGGTTGGTATGCATGGGAGGTGATCCCTTTTCTGAGGTGAAGGAGAAAGGGATGAGCATGGCTAGAGGGAAGGTCAAAGGCAGGGACTAGGAGGAGAGAAGTAAGGGAAGCAGCAATCAATATGTAAAGTAAATAAATAATAAGAAAAATTCAAAGAAAAAAGTTTTTACTGAATATCTATACATAATGTAAAATATTTTGATGTGTTGGGAACATCTCAATATATCCATATTCTACATATTATCCTTGAATGGTAAAATCCTACATGAATTACTCTTCCCACCTAAGTTACCCAGATCACTGTAGTCTATACATAAGCTAATAAGGTTATTGTTTCTTTGCTAGAAATGATATTCTTTTGCTGTTTCTAGAAGACCCATAGAAAAGCTGTAATACATACATGACAAAAACTCTTAAGGCGCTTGACATAGTAGATGTCGAATGCATTTAAAATTAGAATTGCATGGGACAATTGGTCTCAGATGTAAAGTTTTCATCTCTATCTGTCTAAGTAGCATGTAAAGCCTAGCCACCTAAAAGTTTACATGACTAACTTTGACTTGGGTATATGAAAATTGACTGTTGAAGCCTAAGAATTTTAAGTGCTATGAATAATGGGTAGCAGTATCTTATGCAAAAAGAGATATAGAAAAAAAACATAGAGAAATGTATTGCATTAGGTTGTAACTTTGTCCTAAGAGAAAGTCTAGTTGAAATAAAGGAAGTCAACAGAAACTAACTAAAACAAAGAATAAGACTTCTGTGCCTAGTGTTGAGATCTCTAAATGATAGCCTTAGTCACATATTAATATTTCATCTTTGTCAGAGAAGTAAAGTATAAATCACCCAATCTCCCAAAGAAGAAAATAGGTTTTTTTTAAAAAAAATCTTAACATTATTGCAGAATACAAATACTAGAGGCTTCTTTCATGGCTAAAGGCAAACTGTGAGACAAGTGGTCTTATTTGGGGGAAAGGGTAGCTTATACCTCAAAAAGGTACCTATCCAGATGGAGAGAAGTTGTAACATTTGAGACAAGGAGTATGCTGAATAAAATAGGATTGGGCATAGGTACTGGAGAAAAGAACCAAATCAGAAAGTTTGAGCTGAGAATTCACTGGTCTTGGAGGAAACTATCATACGTTTAATCTTTCGTTTTTCACATTTTATTTTTTAATTTTATTTTTCTAGGATATTTTATGTATTTATATTTCAAAACAGGTTGAAATGCAGGTTTCTTTAAATTCCTCCAATGAACATGGCTAGGCAGTTATACATATAATCTCAGAAGAGAGCCCTGGGCAATTACTTAGCATCCAGGCCTGACTTAGACCTCGTACACACAAATCACAATAAAGTTAGTATAGAGAAGATACCAGGATTCCAAAGATCCCACCGTATGTAATGCAGGAATGATCTGTAAAAAAGACAGCTTAAAAACAAAAATCTAGATCAATGTAACATGAGCAAATGTAGTCACATAAGCAATATAAAGGTTTTATGAATGAAGAGGAAGGAGAGGGTTGAAAGTGTCCCTGGGGTTTAATATCATAGAAACTTTTGGTTGGAGGTCTGTAAAGAAATGATGTGTGCACCAAGAGAACAAATGCACAGTGAGGTTTAGAAAGGTTTCAGAATTTGGGATGTAGGTGGAAGACAAGAGAGAATTCCATAGGTAGAATGAGGTTTTGCAGTTAGGGAGAAATTTTCAGTTTAGTCTAGTTAGAATAGTGGATACAGTGAAGAAAGAAAAAAAAACTGATAGTGTTCTTACAATGGCGTGCGTGCGCGCACACACACACACACACACACACACACACACACACACACATACACACACAATTGAAATGTATTTATTTGCATGCATGTGAAGAAGCCACAGAGTTTGTGGCATTTATAGGTGTTGAAAATATACGATACATCAATGTACGATGCATTTGAAGCAAGATAGAGCTTGAAATAGAGAGCAACATAATAAAGTGTAGGAGATCGGGATGGCCTGAAACAAGCGGGAGATACTTTGAAAATAAAGAGCAAACGTTCCCTTTGTGATTCAGCATTCTTTAGGGAGAGTGACAGGAAGAGCATGTAGGTGGCTTTCAGCATTGAATTCAGTAATACGGCGTGACTGTTTTTACAGCACATTAAGACGTTGGGATACTTCTAGATGTGCCTCCATGCAGGCGCGGCTTCCTAACACACTGTCCTTTCTTCAAAGACTCACCCGCATCCATTGCCTGAGGAAGCCATCAAAATTAAAGGCTCTATTTCTTCTCTAGGGCATCAAAGTTTTTGATTTTTTAAGAGTTCATACTTTTGAATATAAAAAAATACTAGAAACCTTAGAACTAGCGTAATACATACTTCATTTGAGAGAATGATTTTATTATTCAAGCAGGCTTGGGGAGATTGTAAAAGAAAGGTAACCCAAAAGTCAGTGGCTTAAACATGGTGTATTTCACTTTTATAAGAACATAAAGCCACAGTACAGACTAACACAATTTGTGATTGCCTGAGTCTTGACTTTTTGGTGTTTCTTTAAGTAGAATTTTGATTTGGAGTTAACAACCACTCAGTGTTTTCACCTTTGAGAGACCTCATATTATCTCTTCAAACTAGATGGCTGGCGATGGACAGTGGGCGGTCTCATTTGTAAACATGTGCTCATTTCCATTTCCTCTTTGCCTTCAAGCTAAGCTATGTCCTGATTTCCTCTCTAATTCACAGGTCTTTGGAGGAATTAAAATTACCAGTCCAAACATATCTTTCTTCTGTGTGTTTATGTATGTTTATGAACACGTACATACTTATGAACACAAAGGGGAAAATTGCCAGTTAGTTGAGTGTATGAGTATAAGGATCATGTTTCTGTGAGAGGTGTGTACTTTACGGTGCATGGGTTTCAGAGTCAACCTTGGGTATCGATCATTGCCTCCTATGCCCTCACCATCACATCCAGTTACATACTGATGCTTGGTTCTGAATTTATACCCTCACATTTTCACTCACACAAGCGTTGACTCAACTGTCACTATTATTAATATTTTTAAGTCAAATTTCCCAAATTCAAGAAAGTTTGAATTCTTTTAATTTTTCTTGATTATTAATTTGTGTATATTTAGTTTTTTTTTCCTGTGGTAGATATTCGGTCTCTGGTTAGGAAATTTTATTAGGATGAAGATTTAGCTGAAGATTTCTTAACTGAAGAACTGAAGATTTTTTAACTCTGTTAAATTTAAGTTTTATACCAATTTCATTAAGTTCCAAACATGTATTTTCGGATGCTGTCATGATATAAAAACATCCAAAAGAAAACATAAACAGACAAACAAAAAAAGAGAACAGGAACGCAACAGACAAATTACCTGGTTACAGACAAAACAAGTAGACATCTATCTTTCTTCCTCTCTTCCTTCCTTCCTTCCTTCCTTCCTTCCTTCCTTTCTTTCTTTCTTCCTTTCTTTCTTTCTTCTTGCCATCAATAAGAAATTTACTTATTTTTTTAAAAAAATCCAAATGCTGGCATTGTTCAGAAAATTTTAACAGGTTTAATTGTTATAAAGTTGAACTGTTGAAATGTGTTAACTGAAACATTTTGCTTGCATTAATGCTTTACATCTTGCATTTATATTAAAAATCCACACACAAATGAACATGGAGAAACTGCCAAAACCTGATTCTGTCCCCTATGTTTCCACTCGTAATCATAGACTTAGGTACCTTTGACCTCATGGAAAAAAATATTTAACATTCAGAACTACTGATAGCAGGAAGAAGAAAAAAAAGTTTGGGAATGAAATGTTTCCCCTCATAGTGGATTTTTAAGCACATTCTCTGCATTTGCGGCATGCTAGCTGGATAGCTTGCTTATTTATTTTATTTTTTTCCATTTTTTAAATTGGGTATTTCTTATTTACATTTTTGATGTCATAAGGAGCAAATGCCTATAGAGACATTGGAGATGTTCCGTAACGTAACCTCACTGTTGTTAATTGCACACTCGCTAAAGCAGTCTGGGAATTTACTAAAGCTATGGTCCTGTTTCTCATTGTGCTACTTTATATCTAACTAAATGATTTTACTGTAACATTTTCATTGTTAACTTGCCTACAAAGTCTTTGATCTTTCTGAAGGTCTTTGAACTATTTCTAGCACCTTGCTTCTTGCCTTGTTAATAAGTATTTTCATTAAAATATTTGACTCACAGTTGCTCTAGTGCTATGATATTTTATCTTCTCAAAAATAATTTCTTGGCTAAGGATAAGCAATCTTATAATGTCACAATAAAAGAGTTGTTCAGATCATACCTCTTTGCATATCTTTGGTCACGTACTATGGTACCTCAAAAAAGACTAAGAAACAGTTACTCGTTTATCTAAGCTCTGCAATTAAGATTCAGGTAATTTCATAGCTGAGAAAGAGAAAATTGATATCAAGGGTCATCTACCAGTTTATAATTATAAAACATAACTCACTTCTTCCACTTGAGTAGAAATGGGATTTCTCTAGGTGAGTTTAAAAGGTTGTTAAATGAAGGAAATGCTGAGTTCTGGGCTTACCTTCCTGTAAGAAGCTCTAGTATAGCCAGGAGTGGATGTCACAAAGAAAGAGAAATGGCACAGTGGCATTAAGTTGGGTAAATCCAAGGATGGATTTTTGCACCTATGCCTTTTTTATTCCATGAAGTCTGCTAGTGTTAGCCCATGTTTAAATTGTGTATTTATTGCAAAGCAGAGAGAACTTCATGAGGGATATGAAGAAACAAACGTGCACACACAAATACACACATATCTGAAGTGACACAGTATTTTATCTAGGTCACAAATAATAATACATACTTACCCATTACTTGCATTAATAAAAAAGAAGTTCTCAACCTGTATTAGGGTTAGCTAAATTAATCAGATCCTCGCTTGTGTATTACACATTAGGAGTTTTTTTAAGAATTAGCTTCTTAATTATTTGTTGGAAAACTTTACTTACAGTTTGATTTAAATACTTTTTATGTGACATATGCCATATACAATGATAACTCAAAGTTCTAATAAACAGTCCTACTTTCAAAATAGTTAAACCAGAATATAATGAAGGGGCTGAAACTCATTTAATTGAAGTATTTTCTCAGTTTGGTTACTATTGCTTTCATGTCATATAGAGTTATACACATTTTTCTTGCCAATTTTATTTTGAAATCAGCTACAGTAAAAGGTGAGGTACATCAAATTACTACCCTCACTTGTGAGTGTCCCAATTAACCTCTGTATGTCTGTCTACCTACAAATATTTTTTTTTAATTTTTGGAATTTATGTATTCACCAGTGAAGTCAATACAGTATATATGTTTCAAGTCATTTTTTTAATTAAAACACCATGATTTAATTAAGTTATTGAATTTAAATAGTCCTGAAATTTCAAAATTCTCCCAGAATTATCTTTAGACATTAGTGTAAATTAGGAATTCTTATATGGCTCACCTTCAACATACTTTATGATGTTGACCTTAGAAATCATTACTGCACTTTATAGGTGAAGTTCACTTATGGGCACTATACACTAATTTTAGAACTTTCTTTGATATTCAATGACAAGTTTTCTTATTTTATTCTTCATATTACAAATTTAAAATAATCTTCTAAATGTTCTTCTGTTAAAATAGCACTTTTTATTACGTAATGATGCTATCTCTTCCTAAACTCACTGAAAACAGATTTTGTAAAATAAATATATTTTATACATATGTATGCTGACTGAGACAGATGCAGATACTTAAAGCCAACAATTGCACACGAGTTGGTGACGCCTCTGGAACAGTTAGAAGAGAGACTCAAGGAGCTCAATGGATTGCATCCCCATAGGAAGAACATCAATCTTGGCCCCCTCAGAGCTCCCAGAGACTAAGCAACCAACCAAAGATCATACAAGGGCTGGTCCTTGGCCCTGGCTCATACACAGCAGAGGTCTCTTTTGTCTGGACTCAGTGGAAGAGGATGAACCTAATCCTGTAGAAACTTGATGCGCTAGGGAAAGGGGTTGCTGGTGGAGCTGAGGTAGGATGGGAGGTTGGGTGCATAGGGGAGCATCCTCTCAGAAACCGAAGGAAAAAGAGAGGGATAAAGAATTCAGGGAGGAGGAAACCAGGAAAGTGGGACAACATTTGGAATATTAATTAATTAATTAATTAAGATGCCTAATTCAAATTAAAACTTTAAAAAAGAAAAAGAAGAAAGTCCATGCCACCATGCTTGGGTCTGATGGTCAATTATTTAGTAGCATAGCTTCAATCCATTTTAGTATTGCCTCCCTATCAGTAAGGTTTTTTTATATTTATATTACCTAAATCTTTAAAGGTTGTCTACTAAACATTTTTGTTGGGGGCATGAGTCCAATTTGCAACTCTATGGTGCTAATGGACTCAAAATAAAACACTAATATCTGAATAAACCAGGTACTTTGAAGTAAGAGAGGGCACTCACCAGCAGTTTCAACATGTGTATTGTTAACATTTTGGCAAAACTCCAGAAATATTACATTGTGGTTAATAGCAGTAGAAAAATTACAGTTCCAAGTTACAATGAAAGTAATTTTATGGCTAATGTTCACCACAACATGAGGAATTGTATTAAAGGATCACAGCATTAGGAAGGTTGAAAACCAATGCCAAAGAAGATACTAAAACTCCTAGTAAAACAGTTTCAAGATTTAGGTGACTGACAGATAATTTAACAAACACTTAAACATGCGGGCACTCCCTTTGAATACTTCAGTCAGCACTCAGTGACCTTCTATGACTTGAATATTGAGAGACTGAATCAAGTAATAAGCTAAGGTGGGAGACTTCCAATAGAGATTCCAACTTGCAAACAACTACCAGACATAGCAGAACAATGACTGTTTACTAAATAAAACAGTGCATGACCTTTAATCATTCTACACTTCTGATTCTGACTGCTCATTAATGACTTGATAAAAACTAGAATCATCTAGGCCCCAAGACTGTGGACATGCCTGTGCATGATTATCTAGATTAGACTATGGGAATACCCATGTAGAATCATTTTGACATTATTAAAGCAATGGGATAACTACACAACATAGCATGTTTTGCTAACTCTAGAGAAAGTAAGGGGGTGAGAGAAAAGGAGGAGGAAGCACAAAGGGAACTTTGACTTATTATTCTCATAATTCTCTGATTATCTGAAAATTTATCTTGATATTGGTAGAGAATTAACAAGTTAAGAGGCTGAAATTTTTATATCAGATTAGATATGTTAATGTTTCCAAACAGGTACTATTTCAAACATATTAAACTGAAAAATCATACTGTCTACTTCTAATAGGAAAATACTTATGAAGAAAGTACAGAATATATATGATGTAGGAATTTAATGTAAAGTTGGTAATATTTATTTCTCTCACACACTTCTTGATTCAGTGAGAGTATGGCATAGGTCTTCCTTTTATTTGTGAATATATTTCATATCATAAAAATAATATTTTAGCACAGCTTGCAAGTCAATAATATAATTTTAATTCTTGCTAAACCATGTAAAATTTCCTCATATATTGAAATATTCTTTGCTGTTGCCGAACATACATATCATTATTCTTTTGCTCAGTCCAGGCTGCAGAAAAATGGTAGATGGAAAACTTGTCTTAAGTATAGTTCTCTGGAGACATAAGTGCCAGCTAGATAGCATCTCTTGCTTTTGATACTTCTTTAGTTGTCCACATAAGGCTGATGATAAGATTGTTATATATTTTAATAGGCTGCAACATTCTTGAAATTAATGTTCAGATAATATTGACTCGGGGCATCATGTCAGAACATACCTCAGGTGATAAAGTCTGTTGTAATTCACTGGCATACAGTCCTCTCTTCAATATTTCGTCTGTATCAAAGGCCCCTTACCTTTTCTAATCTCATGGAGATTTAACATATATTTTCTAGTTGGGCCTGTCACTGAACCTCGTTTTCCGCAGTCTGTTCTCCATTTTTGTCCCTGAAGTTTCTTTAAACAGGAACCATTCTGGATCAGAAATTTCGACTGTGGGGTAACAGCCCCATCCCTCCACTTGAAGACCTGTCTTTCTACTGGAGGTGGACTCTACAAGCTCCATCTTCCCGCTGTTGGGCATCTCAGCTATGGCTGCTTCCTTTGAGTCCTGAAAGTCTCTCCCCTCCAAGGACTCTGGTACTTTCCAGAGGGTTCCTCTACCTACAACCTCCTGAGGTCACTTATTTCTAATCACTCTGTTTTGTTTTGATTTGCATTTCCCTGATGACTAAAGATGTTGAACATTTCTTTAGGTGTTTCTCGGCCATTCGGCATTCCTCAGCTGTGAATTCTTTGTTTAGCTCTGAACTCCATTTTTAATAGGGTTATTTGTCTCCCTGTGGTCTAACTTTTTGAGTTCTTTGTATATTTTGGATATAAGCCCTCTATCTGTTGTAGGATTGGTAAAGATCTTGTCCCAATCTGTTGGTTGCCGTTTTGTCCTAACCACAGTGTCCTTTGCCTTACAGAAGCTTTGCAGTTTTATGAGATCCCATTTGTCGATTCCTGGTCTTAGAGCATAAGCCATTGGTGTTTTGTTCAGGAAATTTTCTCCAGTGCCCATGTGTTCCAGATGCTTCCCCACTTTCTCTTCTATTAGTTTGAGTATATCTGGATTGATGTGGAGGTCCTTGATCCACTTGGACTTAAGCTTTGTACAGGGTGATAAGCATGGATCGATCTGCATCCTTCTACATTATAGCCCAGGTTAAATATAATCACACAACATTTCTCTCTCCTTGCTCTGTTACTATCAAGATAGTGCATCTTTTAATTGCATAACATGTTTGAAGTGTTGAATCTATGCAGAATCTAAGCTTTAAAACAAAGGTTTGTGGGGTTGGGGATTTAGCTCAGCGGTAGAGCACTTGCCTAGCAAGCGCAAGGCCCTGGGTTCGGTCCCCAGCTCCGAAAAAAAGAAAAAAGAAAAGAAAAAAACAAACAAACAAACAAACAAAAAACCCAAAGGTTTGTATTTCTAACTTGCAGAGTCTTTGATTTTAAAATTTGTTCAGAATGTTGTTTCATTGCTCTAAAAATTGCTATATGCTTATAAATTAATATTGTAACCAAGCTCAAATACATTCAGGCTGTAGATCACATAACTGTATAATATTTTTATTAACTTTTTCCTGTAACAAAAATATACATTATGTAGTAGTTCTTCTGTAAATTTATCATACTATCTGAATGCTAAACAGTTCACCAGCATGTTGCTCTGCCTTTTCACTGTAATAAAACAAAGAATCGTACCACCAGCACCACCATCCTGAAGGAGAGGGATGAAGGAATCCCTCCAGATAATTACCTTTACGGAAAAACTCGAAGCTTTCTATTTTCAGCTTTTTTGGCAAAAGACTCATCAAGCCTCCAACAACTGCAAGCAGTCACCTAAAATATATCCTCTTCCCCTATGTTTCCTTGTCTTCCCTTTCCCTCTGCTTCCCTTCCCTTCTTCTCCTCCTCCTCCTCATTCTCTTCATCTTCCTCCTTCCTCTCCCCTTCCTCCATCTCTCTCTGTCTTTCTGTCTCTCTCTATGCATAATCAATCTATCAACTGTCTTCTATTTCTGTCTCAGTCTCTGTCTCTCTGTCTCTCTGCCCGTCCTCTCTCTGCTTCTCTCTCCCCAACCCATCTGTCAAAATCAGTATTGGCCTCGGGTGACGTTACTCAATAAATCCTTAATAGAACTTTTTATTTGTTTTTATGTACGATTTGTTTAATCCTAACCCCATTTTCAAAGTCCACTTTGCCTATGGACATAATCATAGGTATAGCAGATTAAGAGGTGGACTCTAATAAGAAGTAGTACATTATTCACATTTATGAAACAATAACAATTGTTCTTTACATGAGAAATAATGGTAAAATTTTAGTTTAGGGGCTAATGGGACGATGGATCATTCAGTAAAGAACTTGCCACAGAAATGTGAGGACTTGAGTTTAGATACCTTAAACCTACATACAAAACCAGGAAATGGGACTTATATCTGTAATCAGCACTGAAGACAAGATGGAGATAAATGGATACCTGAAGCTCTTTGGGCTATTAGCAGAGTCAAATTGTGGAGTTCCAGCCTCAACAGGAAACAGTATCTCAAAAGGTATGGTGGAGAATGGTCGATGCTGATATCTACCTCTGCTTTTACATACATGCACATATTCAGGCGTGTGCTCGAACACACACACACACACACACACACACACACACACACACACAGGCACACATGTACGCACACAGGCACTCGAGCAGACACACGCACTCGAGCACACTCATACAAAGATGGGGGAGGGGCGGGGAGGGAGAGAGAGGAGGGGAGAGGGGTGGGGAAGGGAAGGAGAAAAAAAACAGAGACAGACAAAGAGACAGAGGGGGGAGAAGGGAAACAAAATTTAGAACAGTAATTAGAAGATTTTACCATAATCAAGCTATTCAAATTAGAGTTTAGATTCACAGTATGAGACTTTGCATGCTAAAAGAATTTGTTAGTAGTCTGAAACTGACAAACATTTTTTAATTCATGAAAAATTAGGAAAATGGAAACCTTAAATCCGTTATACTTCAGGCTATTGAGGACTAGCTGGAAGTTTGAGCAGCGCTAAGTTCTCTAAAACATAATTTTTGGACACAGCCCCTGTGGAGCTCAGTACTGCAGTAATACTCCTGGACTCTTGGAGAAACTAACTAAGGCTAAACATTACCCATAGGGCCATGTCAATACTGATAAATAGATTTTATTTTGAAATAATGTCTTAAAGTATACCCATTGACAGGTCTCTCTCTCTCTCTCTCTCTCTCTCTCTCTCTCTCTCTCTCTCTCTCTCTGTGTGTGTGTGTGTGTGTGTGTGTGTGTGTGTGTCTGTGTGTGTGTGTGTGTGTGTGTGTGTCTGTGTCTGTGTCTGTGTGTTTATCTGGAATTTTATCATGTTATTGTCACAGACTTCTTTATTTCCTGGCCTGATTTTTTAAATATTTGTTCCTGAAAATAAAAGAATTTGCTTGAGTGAGAAAAATGTCAATTTTTGGCTTATTGGATCAGTGATTTTCAGACATGCACTTCCTGACCCCCTTTATGTGACCATAAATGAGCTTCTTAGGAGTATAAGTGTATATGTAGGAAAGCATATGTCTGTGTGCATGCACATGTGTATGCTAGAATCCAGGACAGTGGACAGTAACGAGTGTCTTTCCTCCCCAGGTGATATCTACATTATTTTGTGACACAGGGTCACTAACAGGGCCCTTTGGATCGAAAACCATGTTTTCAGATAAGTTATATATAAAAATAGCATGTTAGCAATTTAAACTAACCATTTAAAAATATTTTGGTAAATTCTATCTCTTTACCAGCACATTGAATTTAGTGCCCACAGCATGAGTGGAAACTCATACCTGACAATGCTAAAATTGCAAGAATCTGAGATTTGATAAGTCACTGGCCTACAGAAAATTTTACTACTACTCAGCAATCAAAAACAATGACTTTATGAAATTCATAGGCAAATGGATGGAACTGGAAAATATCATCTTGAGGTAACCCAATCACAGAAAAACACTCATGGTATGCATTCATTGATAAGTGGATATTAGCCCAAATACTCGAATTACCCTAGATGCACAGAACACTGAAACTCAAGAAGGATGACCAAAATGGGAATGCTTCACTCCTTATTTAAAAGGGGAACAAGACTACCCTTGGGAGGGAATAGGGAGGCAAAGTTTAGATCAGAGGCAGAAGGAACACCCATTCAGAGCCTGCCCCACATGTGGCCCATACATATACAGCCACCCAATTAGATAAAATGGATGAAGCAAAGAAGTGCAGGCTGACAGGAACCCGATGTAGATCTCTCCTGAGAGACACAGCCAGAATACAGCAAATACATAGGCGAATGCCAGCAGCAATCCACTGAACTTAGAACAGGACCCCCATTGAAGAAATCAGAGAAAGGACTGAAAGAGCTTGAAGGGGCTCGAGACCCCTTATGAACAACCACGCCAAACAACCAGAGCTTCCAGGGACTAAACCTCTACCCAAAGACTATATATGGACTGACCCTGGGACTCTGACCTCATAGGTAGCAATAAATAGCCTAGTAAGAGCACCAGTAAAAGGGGAAGCCCTTGGTCCTGCTAAGACTGAACCCCCAGTGAACGTGATTGTTGGGGGGAGGGCGGTAATGGGGGTAGGATGGGGAGGGGAACACCCATAAAGAAGGGGAGGGGGAGGAGTTAGGAGGATGTTGGCCCGGAAACCGGGAAGGGAAATAACAATTGAAATGTAAATAAGAAATACTCAAGTTAATAAAGATAAAAAAAAAGGTTAAAAAATTTACTACTATTATTCTAGGAAAAGGGCAATCAAATGACTCCTAGTATGTCCTAGATAAGTGCATTACTCAGCCTTCATCAGACAAGTTCCTTCTTGCTTGGATGGAAATTAACAGAGAAATTCATAATTAAATAATGTGCAGGCAGTGGATAATTAAAGAACTCAGTCCCAAATGGGATGACTTTATCAAAGCACTCCTTTCAAGGTTCATGGATATATGCTGATTGAAGACAGAGAGATTGTAGGATCCAGAAGTGGTGAGTGACTCCAAGAAATCAGATTCTTCTGGACACAACCATAGCAGTGCACATATAAGCTCCCAAGAATGTGGCAACATGCACAAAACTTGAACAGGTTCAAACCAGACAAAATTCCAGAGAAGGAAGAATGGATATAAAACACCACCCCTAACCTGGAAGCTATTTGCAATGGATACCTTCTAGAAAGGAAATAGCAATTTTCTTGAATTAAGTGTCAAAGTATACCATCACACTTCAAGGTAAGTCCCATGCCCAAGAACAGTTGGTTAATACAAAATGAACTCCTTGTTTTTGTGTGTGATTTATGTTCATTTTATTTTGGTATTTTTTGTTTGATTTTTTTCTTTTGCTGTGTTTTGGTTTTGATTTCTTATTGTTTTCTCTTTTACTTTTGACAAAGATCATGAATTTGGGCAGAAAATAGGGATCTGGAAGAAGTTGAAGGAGGGGAAAAACATATTGTATGAAAAAGTTGAGTAAAAAATATTTTTCTAACTAACTTTAAATAATAGTAAACTCACCATGTTAATACAATTAGACTATAGTATAAGAAATATATTTTCTAACCCAAGAAAGTTATTATATCAGGTTGGTAAATCTATGCAGTAAATGAAAAAAGTAGGTATGAGGAAATCACATGGTTTCTTGGAATATTCTGAAAACAAGGATTACATCACAAATCCTCTGGAAGAAGCCTAATGAACACACTTTGGTAACTGCTGGGCTAGTGAATGAAAGGTGGGTGGGGTCTGAAGATACTGCATGATGTCGAGGCCATGTTTGTGTTGTATTGGTGAAAGTACTATTACAGAAAGGAAGCTTTAAAATGCCTAGAGTGCATTTGCTTTGGTATGCCTTAGCTTTGACTAAATAATTCATGTTCCTTCTAGAAAACACGTGTGGAGAGGGGGGAACTTATAATAGAATAATTTTTGTAGAATATCAAATATGAGCCTTCCATTTATATTATCTCTACCGTTTTCCTTTCCTCTTACTTTTCCTCTGCCCTACTCCTTCTCAAATTTATCACTTCTTTTTTATTTTGATATATATATACTAATGCATACAGCTGAGTCTCATTGATGTTGCTTACATGTGTGTGTGTTTAAGCCTGACCACTGGGGATTGAATAACCTGTCAGGAGTTTTGTCTCTATTCCTCTCTCAATAGTCATTGACTGACTATAACTTCATCTAAACATAGGGCCTTGTCACATTTCTCCAGACATGTTGGTTTATCAGGTAGTGTTGTCATTTTGCAAATCTGCTTTAAGTGATGTTAATTTGCATACCCAAGCTCTATGCTAGCCACTGTCAATGCCTTCCTTTGCCCTTCTACCCTCTCCCTTCTGCATGTAGTGAGGAGGCTACTGACAGGTGATAGGCATTTTGATTGTGGATTTTCTGCTCTCTAGAATGGCAAGTTAATAGATTTTGTTCATTATAGACACATCAGCTTCTCATATTCTGTTATATCAGCAAGAAATAGACTCAGGCAATGAATAAAGAGAAAAATACAACTAATAATAATTCAAAATACAGAAATAAAAACCATTTGGAGAAAAGACCAATGAGATTGAGTAAAATGTCTCTCTCTGTCTCTCTGTCTCTGTCTCTCTCTTTCTCTCTCTCTCTCTCTCTCTCTCTCTCTCTCTCTCTCTCTCTCTCTCTCTCTGTCGTGTGTGTGTGTGTGTGTTCATTCCAAAATCTTTTTTAAAACACTTGGCATCTCCCAAAACAAGAAAAAATACATAAAGCAAAACAAAACAAAAAACTCACAGCAATACTGTAAAACTAAATGGTACACTTTATTCATCAATGGAAAATGAGAGAGCCCTTGGTATCAGAACCTTGGATATGATATATTGGATGTGGTACTTTATGCAGCACAAGTTGAAGTCATGGTTCTAACACTCTGTCAGTGATGATGGGCACAGAAATGGATTCCATGATCTTCCTTTTATTACCTATAAAAGATATGATCAAATAGGCAGCATTCTTACAAGAAGAACCAAATACGTGGTCTGCATTTGTTAACTAAAACCTTGTAGAAAAATGACACACTGAAAATTCATCCAATAAATTCCTTATTATAATTAAAAATGTTGCAATATATTATAATATGTTTAAGTTACTTTTTAACTAATTCACTCTTATTTTTTGAAGATTAATTCATTTTGTGGCTAAATTTAAATTTTTATACATTTATTAGCATTGTCCAAAATATTATTTTATTATTTAATGGGAAAAGACATTATTTGTCAAACAAAGGAATCACATTTTAAAAACCTTCCTTACTCATAAGAAACAGCCTCCAAGAACATTCAAGCAGCAGTCAGGAGGAAAAAAAAATCTTTCAATAGCCCAGTTTTCTTTATAATATGCCAGAGAATACAATCCAATTCACTGCTACAGTTCATTGAATTCTTCAGTGTTTTCTTGAGACTCTGTGGTTCACTCTTGGCAGTTTCCAGTGACTGCCGAGGGCTGCTGGGAAAGGCCAGCGACAGATAGCTGACCAGAAGAACTTTCCCTTCTGGATAACTGCTCACTTTCAAGGAAAGACATTTGAAGGTTGGGGTGTGGCCCTCAGAATTCATCCTTCTACAGGTCATCGAGCTCCACATCATTGAGGTCAATGATATCCTCCACAAGAAGCTCACCATCCTTGCCATCCCAGGGCTCCCTGGTGATGATGGTAGGGAAAGAACCACCCCTCACAGGTGCTGTGGAGCCATGACAGTACGACAGTTCCCTGAGAAACTCATTGACGCCTTGTTCACTGAAAGACACTTTGTGAAGAGCAAATTGTGTCTTGCGTGCGTTGATGGCTATCATTACAGGGTGTCCAAACCCTCCAACCCCTAGTGCGTTCTCCAGATCATACTGGGCTCCAGGTTCTGTCCACAGCCACCCCCACATTTCCTTCTTGTACTTATCAGCCAGTTTCAGAAGAACCTCCAAGTAAGAGTTTCTGCCTGCAGCTCCGGTGTCTGGGATGTGAGGCAGCATGGCCACGACACAAAGCTGGTGCTCCTTGCATATCTTCTTGGCTACATCTTTGTTGATTATCTCAAGCACCTCGGGAGGTGGAACATTATCAGAGAAAAAATTCAGGGTCCTTGACACTATGTCAGATATTGTCTGTCCACCATCACAGTCCACAGAAGACTTGATTTTTCTGAAGTATCTTGATTGTAGGAATTCTTTAATCCTGCATCAGCTGGCCAAAGACTGATTCATGGTGGCATCTATGGTTACCAGTTTCAGCTTTTCATTTGTTTGATCCTTTACCACTTTACCACCATTCTCGCTCCAAGTTTATGTCCACACCATGGAACATAAAATCCAACCACACAAGCGTCTTCACCACAAGGACATTATAATCAAAGGTGTCATCTGTCAGCTCTACCATGTCCTTCTTACAAGAACTATCACCTTTGCCCTGCTTTCCAGAACAGTAGACACTCTGCCTACTGTGGCAATCCTTCAGGAGCTGGTGCAAGGCACTGAGGGCTGCATCTACAGTGGCTTCTCTAGTTTTGCTACCCTGGTAATATTCTGGTTTGGTTTTGTTAGCTCCAAATATCTTGATGGTAGGAAATCCCTGGACACCATACTGATCTCCCTGGGACTGATGTCTACCTGCATCTACTGCCCTGACGTTAACATCTTTCAATAAAGTTGCTGCTTTCTTCCATTCTGGTATTAACCTCTGGCAATGACCACATCACAGTGAATAAAATTCTACAAGCAGCAGCAGACTATCACTCTGAATATCATCATTTGATGGTGTTAACTTGATGAAATCATCACTAGAGGAATAAAGACCACTGACTGCTAGAAAGAAGGTACAGTTCACCAAACCAAGCACCAGGCAAGCCACGCAGATCACTCACATTCTGTCCGTGCAGCTACCACATCACTTCTATTTTTATAGATCTTTAAAACTAAAACAGAATTTAATTTGAAGAGTCCATCTCTGATAATGATGAAATCCATGATGTCATAATAATCCCATTTCCAAAATAAGTTAAATTACTGGAGTAATCTTGCGTACACATACATGCTTGCCTGAACACGTGTGTGGACACAACACACACACACACACACACACACACACACACACACACACACACACGGAAAAGACATTCATATTCAAAGATCCGTAGAGTTCCTCCCTGAAACCATATATATACATAAATATATATATGTATATATAAACAACAAAACTGGACTCATAAGGTTGTATTTATGTATTAATGCAGAGAGAGAGAAAGAGAGAAATTATATAGAAGATAGATAGATAGATAGATAGATAGATAGATAGATAGATAGATAGATAGACACAGAGAGATATCAATAATATTTAAAAGAAAACAAGGCTTGCTTGTTTTCTTGATTACTGAAATCACAACTATCTGAGGGCTCAGGTTTTTTTTAAATTTATTTGGACTATAATTCCTAGGGTGTGTGTGTGTGTGTGTGTGTGTGTGTGTGTGTGTGTGTGTGTGTGTTACATAAACAAAAATACTAAGTAAAAGATGAGTGTATCATGAGAAAGTTGATAAGTGAACATCAAAAGGTTAGATGTTTAGATTGTGGATACTTAATATAAAGAAGTTGATTAATTTATAAAAAAAGATTGAGTCAAGATAAAAATTTCACTGATATATATTGGTTTTTTTTTACAAAAGAGATCCTGAATGTGAAGTAAATAACCCCTTAAATGGTCAACATAACTGATTAATTCACACATAGCAAATGATTAGTGACCATGAACAAAATTATTTTAAGTAGTTATCTGTGTGATGCAAGCAATAGTGAGAAGAAAAGTGCATACTATTAAGAATGTGCCAAGTGATTCAGTCTGTGTTTAATTAAATTGTAAGAGAAGAAAGTCAATGCCAAAGATGGGATCTGAAAACACAAAGATCTAGGCTAAAAAATTATTTGAGTTTACAGAACAGCAAATTTAACTGAGATTCTACCTCACACCAATCAGAATGGCTAATATCAAAACCTCAAGGGACAGAATGTGGAGAAAGAGGAAGACTCCTCCATTGCTGGTGAGATTGCAAACTGGTACAACCACTCAGGAAATCAATCTGGAGATTAATCAGAAAACTGAAGATCCAGCTATACTACTCTTGGGTATATACCCAAAAGATGCCACGCCATGCCACAAGGGCATGTGTTCCACTATGTTCATAGCAGACTTGTTTGGAAAAAGCCAGAAACTGGAAACAACCCAGATGTCCCACAACAGAAGAATCGATACAGAAAATGTGATACATTTACACAATGCTATGAGAGTCAGGATATCATGAGTTTTATAGGCAAATGTATGGACCTAGAAAATATCATCCTGAATGAGGTAATGACTCCCAAAATGGCATGCCTAGTATGTACTCACTGGTATTTATTAGCCAAAAAGAACAGAATGCCTAGGATAAAACCCACAGACACTAAGAAGTGTAATAAGCAGAAAGCCCCAAGTGAGGATGCTTCAATCCCACTTAAAAAGGGGAAGAAAATAATCACTGGAGGCAGAGGGAGGGAAGGATCTGGATGGGAGAGGGGAGGTAGGGAAAGGAAACAGGAGAGACAGGGACAAGAAAAGCCCAGAGGGCCAGGAATAATGGAAATAAGCAGCCTCTGGGTATGGGAGGTGGGGAATGGGCCTCTAGAAAATATAAGAGACCTGGGATGTACCTTAGACAAAATGGTCTAAGGTCATTGAGGAAAGGGAACTTGAAGAGTCTCCCTCCAGTAGATAGAGAGGGCCTCAAGTGGAGAGACAGGGTCACTAACCCACAGTCAAAATTTCTGACCAGAATTATTCCTGCCTAAAAGAGCTGCAGGTACAAAAATGGAGAAGAGACTGGAAGAAAGGTGCTTCAGTGACAGACCCAACTTGGGATCCATCCTGTGAGCGGGCACCAAGGCCTGACACTAA
The DNA here is from genome assembly GCF_011064425.1 of Rattus rattus. NCBI lineage: Eukaryota > Metazoa > Chordata > Mammalia > Rodentia > Muridae > Rattus > Rattus rattus. Next base: position 119,905,694 of record NC_046159.1, read on the forward strand.
GACTGATGTTGTGACTTGCTTACAGCCAGGAGCATTGCTGTCTTCTCACAGGAGCAGCTGACTGAAACAGATGCAGTTACTTAAACACCCAACCATTGCACTGAAGTCAGAGCCCCCTATGGTTGGATTGGGGGAAGAATTGAAGAAGCTGAAGGGAAGGGTTACCCCATAGGAAGACCAAGAGTGTCAACTAACCCAAATCCCAAGGAGCTCCCAGAGAATGAGCCACTGACCAGGCAGCATACATGTGCTGGTCGGAGGCACCTCACACATATATAGCAGAGGTCTGCCTGGTCTGGCCTCACTGGGAGAAGTTGGGCTTAATTCTCCCAACAGTTGAGGCCCCAGGGAAGAGAGATAGCCAGGGAGGAAGGAACATCCTCTAGGAGGCAAATGGAGGAGGAATGGGATGAGGAACTGTGGGAGGGAGGACCAATGACTGGAATGTAAATTAATAAAATGGAAAAGAAAATGAGTCAAATTTTCCTTGTAAAAATGTGATGGTCAATCATTTTTAAATTTTTTATTAGATATATTTCTTTATTTACACTTCAAATGTTATTCCCTTTCAATCTTAAAGAAATATCAGAGAAGCAGAAAGGGAAAGTAGCAGAAGAGAAAGTAATAAAGATAAACACTATACTGATTGCTTAGCAGTAACAAAGCACACGCAAACACAGAAATTACCTGTTCATGCTGAAAGTACAGGTAATAAAAACCAAACGAAATAGAATTTTACATGAAAGATGAATTTGAAATGAAACCAAATGAAAGTCTATTTCTGAGAAGCCTTTTTGTGAGCTCTCACATGTCACAAACAATCCTAAAATATGTTTTACAGATTAAAGGATATATTAGAAATTTAGAACTCCACGAGGAAGTTGGTTATTTATATAACTGTTTCATATTTCCTTGATATTTACATATAACATGCATAAGCATAGCATAAGCAAAATGAGATAGTGAAGAGCTAAAACCTGGATCATTTCATCATTGAAGGGTCAATATTTAATACACCAAGTAAAAGTGGCCTCAAGAATGCAATAAAACAAACGTGATGTATGAATTAAAAATTGATGACACTGACAATTCTAAGTAAAACATGATTAAATGTATATAAAACAATTTATACTCATAGTTGTAAACTTGACATCTTCCTATAGTGAGTCACAAAACAAATGGGAAAAGGCAAAAGATAAAGATTTGCAAAACATTTCAGTTAGTAAATGCAATAAATAAATAAACAAACAAACAAACAAATAACCTCAGAGCTCCTAGAGTCTAAGCCACCAACCAAAGAGCATGCATGGGCTGATCTGCACATAGGTAGCAGAGGTCTGCCTTGCCTGGCCTCAGAGGAAGAAGATGCATCTACTCCTATAGAGACTGGATACCCAGGAAAGGGCATGACATGGGGGTGAGGAGGTACAGTGGGAGGAACACAGTCTTAGAGACAAAGGGGAAGGGGTAAAGAATTCTAGGAGCAGGGACTGGGAAGAAAGGCAACATTTGGAATGTAAATAAATAAAAGAGTTTAATAAAATAAACGAAGGTTATTAAAGCTTATGATATATCATAGAAATGTCTCGTAAACTTTAAATAAAATATATTTGAAGAAATTAACAGCCTACATACATTACCTCTAGCTAAGATACTAGCAAATCCAGGATTAAATCTGACTTTGATATATAACTTGTATAAATAGTTTAAATGTAGTAAAAGGAACATAGCTAATTGAATAATTCAAAATAAATGGCCTACCTATTTTAATTATTGATAATAATATCTGACTTGCAGAAATTAGAGTGGTCATACTAGTTGTCAAGTAAATGGAAACCATCGATATACAGAATTAAAACCAGCATTCGTCGTCAGAATAGATTTTAAAAGGAAATTACATAACTTTGATTGGAAGTAAATTTTTAATACAATATATAATGATAATGGTTTGCTCCTTCCAACCTCCTCTCAGATCCTCCTCAATTTTCTACTCAGCAAAAATCCAAACCTTTTCTATCTCTTTATCATTAAAATACAAGGTGGGCATCTTAAAAAATAATAATGAAATGAAATTATATACAAATAAAAAGCAAAGCAGTATAGGTCAAAACAAGCAAACAACAACAACATGCAAAAAAAAAAAACAATGAAAATCAAACAACAACAAAAAGAAAAATGGACCAAAGAGAAAGCTTGAGAAACACATACACAGAGAGACACAGTGTCAGAAATCCCGTGAAAACACAAAGCTGTAATATACATGCAAAGCACCTGCAAGGTTGAAATCAAGAATCATCCCTGGCAAAGCATATGAGAGAACATGAGACAAAGAACCTTTCAAAATGCCACTGAGTTCATTTTGTGCTAAGCATCCACTACCGGACATGGGGCCTGGCTTTTAAAATGGTTTGTAAACTCAGAGAGACTCCACTGGAGAAAATCAATTTTTCATCTGTGATCAGTAATCAGTTGGATATACTTTCTCAGTTAGAGATGTGGGTTTGTGTTCATTTCTCTGCTCAGTGCTGGGACCCATCAGGACCTGACCTGTGCAAGCCTTGTGCATGCTGCCTCCGTCTCTGAGAGTGCATGTGTGCATCAGTCCTGCTGTGTTTAGAAAGCTTTGTTTCCTTGGGATTCTTCATCCCTCCTGGCACTTACAACTTTTCCATCTCCTCTTCTGCAGGGTTCCCTGAGCCCTGGGGGAGACATCCCATTCAGGGCTGAGTGTCTCACATTCTGCATTTTGTCTGTCTATGGGTCTCGGTATTTATTCCCCTCTACTATGGGAGGAGGTTTCTCTGGTCATAGCTGAGTAAGACCGATTTATGAGATAGCAGAATGTCAGTTTAGGAGTATTGTATGTTCCTTTATAAAACCACTAGTAGTTGTTTGTTTTCTGCAGGCTCATGGCCTAGTTAATCTCAAGTTCTTGACCACCTCAGCAGTGTCATCCTATTGGTTCCATCTCGTGAAATAGGCCTGTCTTTGTCAGTGTTTCTATTGCTATAAAGAGATACTATGGATGTGATAACTTTTATAAAGGAATACATTTAATCGGGGCTGGCTTACAGTATCAGAAGTTTAGTCCATTACCTTGTCAAGAAGGATGACAGACATGGCATTGGAGAAGTCGAGGCAGAGGGAAGTAAATGAAGCACTAGACCTTGCTTGAGGTTCTAAAACTTCAAGCCCACCCCCAGCAACACGCTTCCTCCAATAAGACCATGCCTCCTCCAATAAGGCCACACTTTCTAATAGTGCCACTCCCTATGGACCTGGAGGGGCCATTTTTATTGAAATCACTGCAGGGTCTTAAATCAAATCAGATATTAGTTGGTTCCTCCCACAAGTCTTGTGCCAATATTGCGATAACATATCTTGTAGATGGGTTATCACTGAAGATCGAAGGTTTTGTAGCTTGATTGGTGTTTGTTTCTCTTTGGGTAGCATTCAGGGTAACTTCCAGGACCATGCAGAGAATGTATGTAGACCCCACCTCACTTTTCCATATCCAGTGAGTTGTGCAGGCGTTGTCTTCAGCAATGGGGCCTTCTAGTCAGTTGGTGGAGGGCAAAGAGCAGACTTGGCAACAGCCCCTTTGGACAACAAATGATAGAATTCCCTTCTCACCACTGGAAGATTCCTTTAGTGACACGAGATACCCACCTAGGGCTCCATGTCCTTCATTAATCAAAGATTCCTCTTAGATCACCTTCATGTACGTGTATATTTTATAAAGCTTTTTTCCAAGAGGAAACTCATTATTTTCTCTTGGCTTTGTACATTAGATTCCCAGCAGGGTTTTTCTGTCTTTGGCACTAGGATTTTCATCAGTGGCCCTGAAGTTTCTTAGGCCTTTTCCTTTAGAATTGGAGTTTATCACTGTGTGTGGCTTTAAAATAGCCTCCATTTTTTTTCAGGAGCTCTACCCAGACTCATATTTATTTCATATAAGTTTCCCTACTAAATCTCTCTCATGTTTAGTTTCTGGTACATACTCTGTTATTGCTGTTATCCTCAAAAAGCCAGACCAACACAACTGTGCAACTTTCAATATTATAAAATGCCCCTACACTGCAGACCTTACAGTGGCCCACTTCTGTTTCCCACTCGGCTTTTAAGTCATTTTGTCAAAATTGCCTCCTACATGTTATTAGCAGTTTCATTCGCAAAAGGTTCTGCTTCTCATATAAAATGTCAGCTGTTGCTCTGGACTTACCTATCAATTGTATTTTTAGAATGTGTTTTTTTCCCCTGTGACTTACATCCTCTGATAGGTTAAAAACAGAAGTCACTGGCGATTCAGAATTTTCTCATTATAAAGCTTTAGCAGACATACAAATCTTCATGTGTTGGAGAAAATCAGAAATCCCACAACCTGTTTTTGAACCGAAAATGATCTTTTAAGCGTGGGAATCTGTGAATAATATTTTTGGTTTTATGATAATAAAATGTATGCTGTTTCATAATGAATTCATCACATTCATTCTTTAATGTACATTTTCATCAAGGCGAGCTGCAGATGACCAAAGGTCTAATTATAAGTGGTTCTAAAGCAGATAAACATAATGCATTTTTCAGTGCTTTTTTCATACTTTTAAACTCATTTTAGTCTGTGGCATAATTTCCATTTGAAATTGGAAAAAAACAGGTCCAATAACCATAACAAAGGAAGGCTGATGTGTTTCTCATCCTTAACATGGTGTTTACTACTTTCTGAACAAATCAGGCCCAGCAGATTTGCATAGCACAGCCAAGAATTAATCCTTGGGTCACTGTCACAGAAAGGAAATTTAAAAATATACCTAGGGATTTCTCCACAGAAATATGCTTTTAGGGAAAAGGAACTTCATGAAATCTTAGGCCAGAGAACAATGTTGTTTATCAGAATTTTATTCTTTCTAGGCCCTCATGCTGTGGGAATAAAGTCTAAGAACTCCCTCTCAAGCCACACGTAGGGCATCTGCGAAACTTTCTGCTGCTCCTTGCCACCAAGCTTTGCGAGATTTGACTTCTGTTCATCTCTCCAAATTAATTTTATAGACTTTACTCAAATTCATGTCCCTCTACTCAGGAACTGAATAGAGTTCAAGGTATTTTTTGAACACCTTTAGGTGATGGAAGAACCGAGTCAATATCAGTCATGACTCAGGTAGTCTTTGAAATGTCCCGACCTGAAGAACTCTGGGCAAGATGTCAGATTAAATCCTTTGCCTTGGTATCTGGATGAAGCAAAGACAAAAGCAGCACAGATTTATTCACAGAAGAAAAACAACTGCAGAAAACAGAACTAAGGCAAGATTGGCATTTCTTCAATGAGAGCATACATGTTGACCTTGACGCTTACTTAGCATAGATGCTTACCCCACTGGCCAGCAGCAGCAATGCTTGACAGCAAAGTGCTTCCAAGGGCAGTGCAGCAAATCAAGAAAGACAAGGTCAGTGCTTTGGGAAAGACACTGAATAAGGCATGTTTAAACATAGAGTGTAGATGCTGAAGTGGGTAATAGATGAAGTGAGGAGCTCAGGAAATAGAACCTGAGACCAGGAGATATTCACCAGAAAGAAAAACTGTGTGTGTGCCTGCATGTACACACACACACACAGAGATCTTTACCCACTGCTAGGGACAGCTACATGGCATTAATCATTGCCTGAAGGTCTAAGAGCCAAGCCTCTACTGTCTGAATCTTATGGATACAAAGTAGCCTCCTACTGCTTGTCTCCTGCTGCTGTTACAATTTTATATCTGGGAACAGATCTACCTTTCCCTAAATATAAGTAGGAAACACAATTCCAGCAAAGACAATTCACCCAGGGGAATTATGTGAAGTAAAACAAATTTTGAAAGTGCGAAAAGGAAAGCAGACAAGAGAACTGATCTATCCCCAACACTTAAACAAAACAGAAACAAGAAATAAACAAACTGTGAGACAACAACGTATCAAGGCAACCCCAGTATACAACTCCTCAATACTAGGAAGCAAACACAATATGATCCTGGGTCCTAAGCCTGTAATAATGTTCTTTTTATAATGGAGTAACATTTTCAAACTTATAATAGGAAGAGAAGAGATACATGGTGGAAGGCTCCATAACCCCCCCCTCTCTCAATATATATATATATATGAAAGTAGAGTTGTATTCCTTTTGAAACTTCTTGAGAATAATGTTTCATATATATGGAAGTAGTGTATGTATGTATGATTATAGTAAGATTATTTGAGTGAATATTAATGGGGAAAAGTTATCAAAAACTGTTTTGCTCTCAACTCAAAACGTAGAACATTTTTAAGTGTAGATGTATGGGTTTTACCTTAGGAGGCAAAGAGTTTAATGTTGTAGCATAAACTTTTCATTAAATAAAACAAGCATTTGGTGCAGTATTTCCTCTAAGAAGTTGTAAAATCGTTATCTACCTGAAATTTTCATGAAGAGGGTTTTAATTGAATAACATGTATCATTTTCTAAGATGTAATAGTTTTACAATGATAGTTAAATGGTACTCCTGAATTTTGTAATTACATGGCAACTCAGATCTCATTTCAAACTGTAGTAATTGATGCAATAGTGAGATTTAGCCCATGGTTAAGGAAGACAATAGCATTTACAACTAGAATAAATGAAAGCAAATGAAGAGGAAAATCTTATTCTGTGTAATATTGAATTCATTATAGTCCTTAGTGACTATACTAAGTCATGCTTCTAAAGGAGTATAAGGTATGGGGAAAATTGTGAATTAAAAATTTTATCACTAAAAACATAACCTATGTTTTACAGGCAGAAAAACTGTTATAACCTGTGTGAATGTCTCAAGAAGGTTAAGTATTTAAAACTATGAATTGCAGACCCTGGGAGACAAGTCAGTGGTTAAGAGCACTTTCTATATACATGAAGAATTGGATTTAAATCACCAACAACCACTTGACTAAAGGCCAGGTGTGGTCACATCACCTTAACTACTGAGATGTGGGGCATGGAGACAAAAGGATTACCTGAGCTTGCTGGCAACTATCCTAGGTCCAGATCCAGTGAGACTTGTCTCAAAGGATAAAGCACAGCTACACGTCCCTCCCTCACACACACACACAAACACACACACACACACACACACACACACACACACACACACACACACCATGGACTCTAACTTGCACACACAAACACAAAAACATTGATAAAAATAATGTTATTGAACATTCTTTCTTCTATTCTTTGATTTAAAGAGACTAGAAAGTATTTCTTTGTTTTTATTGGATATTTTTTATTTGCATTTCAAATGTTACTCCCTTTCCCAGTTTATTTCTGATGTTTACTTTTTTTTTCAAAAATTTTATTCCTTTAAAGAACTCATGTTGCGCTGGGCCTGCTTTCATTGTTTATAGAATTTGCAATGATTGGTGGGAAAAAAGTTAAATAATTTTTAAAGAACCATACTTAGCAATACATTTGAGCTCCTTTTATGCTTGCAATATTTCTACTTCTTGATAAGTATGTAGTAGATCAACTAATCAAAGATAAGACAATGTTCTTACCCTCACAACTTGAACACATTATTTGCTATAACAAAATGCAAAACTTTTCAACTTATACATGCAACTATGAATTTGTTTATGTGGAGAATGTGATGGCATATCTATGTGATACCAACACAATCACAGGCATGCTTATAAAAGGAAAAAATGGAGGAAGACCTATGTCTTCCACAATCAGCCAAATTTGGAGTGATACAATCACTGGTTTGGAAATGGAAAAGAGGCTAAGGCACTGTGAAATTCTGGCAATCATGAACTCCCTTCTACTGGGTGGGCCCTATCCAATTGAATGTTGTTAGGGATAGGAGATCCCTAACAGAAAAGTACTTGTTAGATCAGTATGAGGATTGACGGTTGATTGCCAAAATCCATGTAAATAAAAAAAAATTTTAGGTGGCGAATGTCCTTGTAATCCAATTGCTAGGGAGGCAGAATCAGGGTGATCCTTGGGAGCCTGCTAGGCACCCAGTCTAGTCTATTGGACTGAATGCCCCATCAGTCAGAAACCTTATCTCAAAAAAAAAAAAAAAGATAAATAAATGTGAACAGCTTCTGAAGAAAAATACTTGAGAACAGCATCTGGCCTTCACATACAATTGTACACACGTACATGCAAGCACTCATAGAAACAAACAGGGAATCCCTATTCCCAAACATTCTTGTTAGCCTTTAGTCAATGTTCTGGATTTGTGTTATTCTTTTAGATGTATAGATGGAGCTAATTATTCTAATTTGCATTATGCTAACATTGTTTTACATATGTAGCTCTTTTTTGATTATCTCTTAAAGACCTATTTATGAATTAAGTTGTTTATGTTCTTCCTCTTAAGTTTAAAGTACTAGATTTATATTTTTGGTAGTGACCTCAGAAGTACCTCTTTAATTATTTCCTTCCAATCTGTAATTTGTCTTCTTATTCTTTTGATAGCATGCTTAAAATGGTATAACTTTACATGTAGAAAAAGCGGGATACAAGAAAGATAACTATGCTTACTAAGCAATATCTTGAGGATTATTACTTTGGAGTTATCAAGTAGTTGCATATAATAACTATTGAGCAATGGTTACACAGATTTATATCATCAGTAAAATTAGAATAACACATGCAATGAATACATACAAATGCACACAGTAGATTTATAATGATAAATAATTTTAAGGAACTATAAATCAAGTACAATATTATACATATCTGTTTTTATGATTTTGATACTCTATGGGTTATATAAAGAATTGCCATTGAGAGAAACAGAACCAATAACCAGGACTCATAAGTACATAGATGGGTTTTTTTTTTATAGAAATGAATAATTTGAAGTTACTAGTGTTACAAAGAAATTATTGTCACCCCAAACCCTAAATACTTATGCATAAAAGAATGCAACCAACAATTTCTATAATCAATTTTTTATCAAAAAATAGACTTCATTAGATATAATATCATCTAATGGCATTCACAACTGAGTAAAATATGACCAGTTCTCAGATCAGAAAGACTGGAGTTAGGTCAGGTTACTATACTAGAATGTCGATGATTGGGTGACTTAAACAACAAATGCTAGTTCCTTAACATTCTCGGGATGGGTCCTCTGAAAAGGAAGACCCTAGCCTATCCGCTAGTGGTGAAGCTCCACTTCTTGTATAAGAGATGTCTTATTTTTTCTGTAAATTCACTGAAAGCAGAGAAATAGTAAACCTTCTTGCAATTTTGTCTTCATGAACCTCCATGTACTATTTATTTATTTCCACAAATCTGATTTCCCAGTGCTTCCCCATTAAAGTTTAAGATTTCAGAGAATAAATTTGAGAGATGTGCAAACAGCCCATCATACAAACAACTTAAAGAGAGCGGTATCTCACCCCAACTCCTGAGGGTTTTTTATTGTCCTCCCCCAAAAACACTGTATAATAGGGGAATTAAAGATCTAATAGTTTTAATAAAACTACATTTAAATATTGTTACACAGTTATTTTTCTGTGCATTGATTCTTTTGTTGGTTTAAATATGCTTGGCCCAGAGAGTGGAACTATTTGGAGGTGTAGACTTGTTGGAGTAGATGTAGCCTTGCTGTGGGAAGTGTGTCATTGTGGGGGTGAGCAGTGAGATCCTCCCCTAATCATGTTGTGAGAGTCAGTCTTTTCTCCTAGCAGCCTTCAGACGAAGATGTAGAACTTTCAGCTTCTACTGTACCATGCCTGCCTGGTAACCCAGCGCAAATTACAGATTGTCCTTATAAGAGTTGTATTGATCAACTTGTCTCTTCTTCACAACAATGGAAACAATAACTAAGACAATTCCTTACTACATAGGTACTGAGCAATACTATGTGGTTAATTGAAGCATGACCTAACAAATGTACTGAAAGAAATTCCTATTGCAAGAAAGATGTTAAACATATAATCAATTCAGTTACTCCCAGTATAAACAATAAAAAAAATTAATACATAAACTAATATGAAGCAGTATCTTACAGGTATGAAATAAAGTCAACTGAGGGTATGGTGAGTCAGGGAGCAAAGAGGCAATAACATCCTTGGGTTGATTTTTGTTTGTTTGTTTTTGTTGTTGTTTCATACCATGATCCAAAACAAATACTAGAGAAACTGACACTATTGAACTATCATCAGGTGAAGAAAAGATACTCCTTACACAAATCCCAAAATCATGTTTTCTAAGCAGAGATACTATGAAAGAACCTATTCAGCAAGAAAGAAATCTTAATGAGAAACAAGTTCATGCTAGTCAGAAACCATGGACTCACCCACGCCAGATGCTCAATGGGAGCCTTAAACTTTGAATCTTGTGGGCTGTAATGGAGCATGCTTATTTCCTCCAAATGGAATAAAGTCTTTGAGGCCTAATAATGAAGGAACTACTGGAAGAATACTTCAGTGACCCTGGAGGCTGAGTGGGAACAGCCACTTACTGCCTCTCCTCCATCTGCCAAAGAAGGAAATGAAAGGACTTAATGGGCATTGTAATTGCTACCACCAAGCAATAAAAAGGAGTCCATGAACCAACCCTTGGCCAACAAAGGCTGAATCTAGGCTACTGCCCAGTGCTAGCATGAATGACGCATTTCCCATTTTTTCCTGTAACATTGTCATATACACAGAAATAAAAATGGAAGCCTGTTGAAATCCAAGACTTAAAAAGACCTAAGTTTTACATTAAATTATCAACTGTCCAGTGTCAGTGAAAACCCTTTCATCACATCAAGAACCAGCTGTTTAGTTAAAATAAGCAAAAGCAATCCGAAGATACCAACAACACATTGGCACCGCTGTTAAAATAATCTTACGCGATTCTGAAGTGGTGATCATAAATATTCTTCAATAAAAATGTCTAAGCCCCCAAAGGAATAAGCCTACTGAATTGCATATGAAGACATCATAGTGAGACTTCTGAAAATAAAATCAAAGAAATAAATTTGAAAGAAACAGAGAAGAGAGAAATGACATTTTATCCCCCAGGGAAAAACATCACAAATGGCATGAGATTTTAAATCAGATACCACAGAACACAGAAGAAGTTGACGTAATGTTGAAAACAAATAACAACAACAACAACAACAACAACAACAAAACAAAGGTCAGTGCAGAAGTCCACATCCAGTAACAATATCCTTCCTGCACAATGATTGTAAATATCATTCAACAGGGATAAAGAAGGAGAGTGAGAAATGAGAGGCCATCAATCATAATTTGTTACACCTATTTGAAAGATTTGATGGGAAAGTTCTTCAAATAGAAAGAAATTAATAAAACAAAGCACCCAGGAGCATGGAAATGAAACAGCACATGAAGCAATAAGGCTTAGAAATAGAGAGCTTTTTTTATCATTTTTTATTCCATCTAAAGCTGAAGCATATAGTATCATGACTGCAATTGTAAATGCATGTAAAAGAAATCTTTCAGATATTTACAATATAAAGAACATAAAGGTAAAACTTAGAATTTACTGTAGCTCAAGAAAAGAGTGGCACTATGGATAGAGTTCCATATACATACATGTACAGTTCTGTGCAGAGATGCAGAATGTGCATATAAAGCACGGGGAAACATAAAGAACCATATGGTTTGAATTCTCCTTAAAATTATTTTCCAAAATAAATAATTGGTCAGACTTTCAGTCTTAAAAGCAAGTGATTAACTGAATCACAAACCAGTTCTTCATGCTGCTTCCTCAAATCCTGAAACACGCTGCTTCACTTCACTCAGTAACTTTGTTGAAAGTGGTTGATGTATATCTACACAGGGAAGTGAGAGGGGATATTAAATGATTACTAGAAAACCTGAATTCTTTATTTTTTAAGTTGTGATTACTTAACTCAGGAGTCGTCTCCACAGACTAGTCACAGAAACACAACTTCTGTATTTCTAAGCACACACAGGGTATATTCTAACACTTTCATCCTAGGAATAAGGTCAATTTACTTTATTTCTAATACAGACATGTATATTCTATCTCATTAAATATTAACCAGTCTGAAATAGGTAGCCTTAATCCAATATAATTTTCTGTTCTGTGACTCATTGCTTAGATTTCTCTGAATATTTTCTTTTCTTACCTTTCAGTTTAGTCAACTGAAAAGTTTACATCAGGTTTCCAACTTCTGATGATAATTATAGGTATTGATTTCTTCTGTTTTACATATTCAAAGTGGATTATAAGTCAGGATAAGGTTCTGGACTCCTAAATCCAATGAATTTGTAGGTCTAAATATCATGTAATGAGCCTTTTTTTTTAAACAAAATTAATTTAGAAACTTCACCATATAAACTACATAGATACAACTCTTTAATTGAAAACAGTAGTGATATAGTGTTCGTTATTTACTTTATTTCTAAATTTTAATTACAAATGGGACAGGAACAGAAAAGTAGGGTCTTATTCATAGAGACCTGTCAGGTATTTGGCGTTTTTCTTCTTGCACTAAAATATAATTAGAACACAATCCTGGGTAATACAACTAAAGCTACCAGTGGCCACAAATCAAAAAATAATTGACAAAAAAAACCCCTCTGGAAAGAAGAAGACCCTAGAATAGAATGATAAGCAGTAATTACTGGTAGAATCCAAGAGAGATAATAATATCAGAAATAAATGAGCAAAAAGGTACAGGTGAAAAAAATATGAACTACAAGTTTAAAATTAGCTCCAAATTAAATATGTTTAATTATTACATGTCAGTTTAAACATATACTTAATAATATCTGGATTTCTTTTGTTTTGAAATGAGGTCTCGTGCATCTCACACTGGCTTTCAAGTCTCTAGGTACCTGAGGCTGATTCTGAACTTCTGCTCCTCCAGCCTGTGCATGGTGAGGGCTACAGTGACCAGCCTGTGCACTGCGCTCAATTTGATGCAGTACTAATGATCAAACCTACAGTTACGTGCTTACAGGGCAATGACACAACCAATGAACTGCATTCACAACCCTGTCTAAATATGTTTAAAAACTGAAATGATAAGAAAAAGACAGAGCATCCTAAAGTTAAGTTACTAATATTTCCCACATATATCATGTAGATTCTTCTCTTTTCACGTATTTCTAGTTTATTTCTAGTGACACATGGTGTCCTATCTAAAGATTATTTTTAAATATTTTTCTTGTTTGTTGCTATCATTTCCCTTTATTTTTAATTTTGTACTATTTTGCAAATGTAATGTAATGGTCACTTTTCCCTTCCCTTTCTTTCCTCAAAACCCTCCCATTTACCTGTCCTTGCTTCTTTTCAAGTTCATCATCTCAGTTTTCAAAACGTGTGTGTGTGTGTGTGTGTGTGTGTGTGTGTTTGTGTGTGTGTTGTGAGAGAGAGAGAGAGAGAGAGAATGTATGTTTCTTCTAGTATCTATATTTTATGAAGCAAAGATTGTGGTTTTCATTTAAAGATAATTGTACACTTCCGGTCTTTCTATGATTTGATTAGGTATTATGCTATTATGTCTAAGAGTATCTAGATCTTGCCACAAGTTGTACTGATCTGGTGTTGTTAGTTAGGTCACAGTCTGTATGTATAGTTAGTTCAAAGACTGTATGTATCACAGTTTTAACTTGAGTAGATCATAAATCTGTTTTTATCTTCTTGGTTGAACATTCCTTATAATTCATTCAGATTCTTCCTATTCAAAACAGAGCAAAGATGCTAAATTGAACTTTAAAAATATTTCTAATTATACATATCAATAAGACAAAAATACCAAAGCATATAATAATATAAATAAATCATGTAGGAAAAGAAAAAGACAAAAATCATGGAGTCTTCACTGGACTGTGGTTGACTCACCAAAACTCCATTGGAGAAAACTGGCTTTCCCTCTCCCAGATATCTACTGAAACCTGCTTGGTCACATAAGTGACAATGTGCCATGGCTTCCTGTCCCTGGAACAGAGTCAGCAGGGCATGGACCTCCAGGAATGCGGACAGTTGCTTGGTCTAAGGCTCTTTTTATATTTTACTTTAGGTTCCTACTTCGGAGAATGTCCTCTCTGCCAAGGTTAATGACTCCATGATAATCAGAGATGTACAGTTTGAGTTCCAGAGGTGAGGGTGTGGCTAATGCCTCAGCCTCGGCAAGGTGGTAATAGCTGATACTCCAGGACAGTCCTCAAGGTTGTCAGAAAGAACTCTGAAAACGAGTTCAAAAGTACATAATTTCTCAACTATGTAAAACATAAAGATGTAATATGAATTGTATAAAGAGCTTTACAGATCTAAAAGAATAGAGACAGCTGCAGTATGAACCAGCTTTGTCAAAAAGATGCTAAGACAGGCAATGAAGTGATTAAGGAAGTAGTGATCCCACCCAGCTAAAATTTTTGTCTGTGCATTACAGATCTCTGAATTCTTTTGCAATGTTAAAAAAAGAAAGAAAGAAAGAAAGAAAAGAAAGAAAGAAATGCTGTCTCTTTCTAAGAACCAATGGTTGGGGTCTTGGGATGCTGATTCATGGGCTAATTGCTATGTAAACAAAAGACTGTGCTTTTGATAGGCAAAAGATGAGATATCCAGAGAGTTTTTAGAATTCAAGGGAAAGCTGTCTGTAGCAGAACATAGGCCATCAGTTTGATAGCCAGAATTTGACTTGGCTACTCTCAAACACCCCTTCCTCAGTCCTTGGCAGATATCAATTGCAAATAGCTTCTTAGTTATTGGTGGTATTTTGTATTTGCTATACCTTCTTTGTGCTGGGATTTTGTTGGTTCGTTCCTGTTCAGATATGTGCATGTTATCTTGGCTTTTTGTACATTTTCTGCTATATTATTTGTTTGTTTTGAGAAAGAGAAAGAAAGAGAGAGAATTTGTGAAGGTAGCTGGATAGACATCTGGGAGGAACTGAGAGGAGTGAAGTGAGAAAAAATATTATCAAAGAATAATTTTGGAGAAATTTTAAATAAAAAGGAAATTCTTAAAACTATTACAAAAATTAAAAATTATATAAAGACAAAAATAACAACAAAAATGAAATATAAATGGTTGAGTATTGGGGAAACATTGAGGGAAACATGAGGAAGAGGAGAGTTGATATGATCATATTTCATTATATATATATGTGTGTGTGTGTGTGTGTGTGCAATAAGTTCTCAAGAATAAAGAAAATTATAATTTAAAATTGTTAGAGACATAATATTTCTTATTATATTTTTAGAATACATTCTCCACACTAAGTTCAGACCTGCATTTCTAAATCAAAATTTATGGAGTCATTATCCTCCATGTTCTGTATATCTAAGGATACTATCCTGTGTATACTGAAAAAAATTCAGAAATAATCAAGATGCAGTAGATTTTAACTCTGTGATATTGATTATTGTAATGATACTTTTCAATAAATATATCTCTGTAAATGGCAATAGATCAGCTGAGCTAAAATTTGTTTATAATTTGGAAGATAATAGTGAAGTAGCTTCTGAGAAGTGTAGCACTGACTATTGTTTCTTTTGAAGTATGTAATAGACAGACATACACAGAAGAAATAGAAACTGTAGTCTGTCCTTCCTTCTGCATCTATACTTGCCTTCATCATGATTTTCACTAATAACACTGGACTATAAGGGATATTTTCCAATAAATTCCCCCTCACTGTGTATATGCATATGTTGTGTGATATGTGTGCCCCTTCACGTGTATGAATGCTGGTATGTGTACTGCCCAAATGTGGAAGTCATAGGACAACATGGATACCTGCCACCATCTACGACATTGCTTGAGACAGGGTCTCTGATGGTGTGCCCCAATATATATAGTTAGCCAAGAATTCTTGGTTTTCTGCCTAGAATCTTCCTGTAGAGAACACTGGGAATGCAGTCACTTGTGAGTCCTGCTTTTATATAGATTCTGGGCATCCAATCACATTTTGTGAGGATTGTATGGTAAGTGCTTCACCAACTGCACAATCCCCCAGTACCAAAGATGAACATCCTTATCTTTTCAGATCATCTGGGAATTCTGACATGTCCATGGATTTGCAAGCTTCAAGACAACTTGACAGGAAGACTCCATTGCTGAAGAGACCACACCACATACTTGACTAAGAATATGGAGATATCAATATCTTGTGTTGATGTGGAAGCTTACTCACTTTATGTTCAACCAAAAGGAAAGAAAGACATCATCGGTCTTACTCAACGATAAACACTTGGAGCTACTAAAATGACTGGACTTGAAAACATTCTACTGGGACAAATATAATAGGAGTAAGCGACCTTCAACCTAGATTTAAGCCCTGCTCTACAAGATATAGCCCATACCTGGCATTATTGGAGATAAGAACCAGAGAAGAGACATGCTATAGACCCTAGGACAGGACCTTTTATTCTTTTATTCTGCTTACCCTTTGTAATAGTAAATCATCTCTTAACAACTTGTCATTAGACTCCTAGATTGTCGCATCTCTCAACCCTCATCAGAGAAGCTTTTATTTGCAGTGGATGGTGATCAAAGCAAGACTCCCAACTAGTCAAATTATAGAAAATAAGAGACTGCAGAATGCACATCCTTAAATATGAAGTTTATATCCCATTCCCTCCTCCAAAGGCTTGGGGATTGTTTTCAGAAGACAAGGAAAGAGAATAACAAATAAAGCGGTGGCCAAAAGGAAAAGGTGTCTTTAGACAAAACAAAATAGTATCACAGATGCACATACATACTCATAGCACAGAATACACAAGACCTTCAAAAGCTCAAGCCAGACAGAATCCCAATAAAAGGATGGGAAGTAGGAATGATATCCCACACATATGTGAGGAGATGTTGCAATTGATAGCTACTGAGAGAGGGAGAGGGAGTTATCCATTATACCATGGTAAGCTGAGCATGATCCATTGGAAAACCACCTATCTCAAGGTATATGGGTAACAGAAGTTAAAAGAAGAGTTGGGGGATGGGTGTATATTATCAAAATACTTTTCAGATAATTCTTACGGTATTAATCTAAAAAATTTAAAGAGTAAAGATAAATAAAGTGCATGACTTTTCTCAAAAGTTTCATTTCTTGTCTTAGTAAGCCTCCACCCAAAGCTCTCTTCTAACCAAGTACAACATATTACTTACAAGATATGCCTCTGTCCTCTAAATAGGACAACTTTCCAAACAGATCCCAAAATATTCAGATGGATTTTAGTCTCTTTGTCCCTATAATATTTTTCAATTTCATAAGCTATTTTTATTGAGTTTATTTATTTACTTCCTTAGAAGGAAGCAGGTGTACCACATGTGCTAGCAGAGGTTGGGAACAATTACCTGGAGTGAATTCACTCCTTCCTCAGTGTGAACTCAAATACCAGGCTTGGCAAGTACCTATATTCACTGAGCTATCTCACTAACCTACAAGTTTCTATTTATACCTGTGGTGAAAATATAATTTCCTTAACAAATACATTTGTTCAGTAAATTATTTCTTTCATTAAAATATTCTCTACCAATATAAATACTACATAACTATTAGACGTCCTCTGTATAATATCCAGATCTGTCATGCCTTCTCCTCTCCTCCATCTATAATTGCCCTGGGGAAAAATGGAATATATATACCAGAGACACAGTTTTGTCATTCTCTTTGGCTATCAGACTGCTGTAACAATAGAGCTCCCAAAATTTCAATTTCCTCAGAAATCTCATGCTGGGAGAAAGAAAATGCTGAAGCTTTGTCTGAGCCAAAGAAGAAACTTGTCTCCCAGAAAGAAAATAACAGTATAGGTTACCTCATAAAAGAGGCTGGAGCAGATACAACAATGCTAGACAATGCTGGAGGAAAATTACATCTTGACCAGGACCACCTACTTATACATTCTGCCTTCTATTTAAATCTTAACCTTATTTTAAGACACCAAACATATACATGGGGTGGGGTTGAGTGGATCTCCTCCTCTTTCTAATATGCACATTAAAAATACTTTCTTCTGGTTATCAGTATAAATTTTATTTAATTGTTCTGTTAAGGATGAAGTTGAGCCCACCTTTATACAGCAGTCAGGGACTAAGTTCAGATGCCATCACTTCAACATGTCTAATTTGTAGACTCTACTTGCTGCTCCAAGACAAAGTTTATGTTTGCATTAAACTCTCTAAACATCTGTCATCAATGATATTGATCTTCCTTCCTCACCTCTCTCTCTCTCTCTCTCTCTCTCTCTCTCTCTCTCTCTCTCTCTCTCTCTCTCCTCCTCCCTCCCTCCTCCCTCCCTCCCTCCCCTCTCCCTCCTCCTTCCCCTCTCTCCTCTCTCTCTCTCTCTCTCTCTCTCTCTCTCTCTCTCTCTCTCTGTGTGTGTGTGCATGTGTGTGAACAATGAAACATAACAAGAAAAATCTTAATGCAGTTTTAGATACACAGACCTTAAGCAAAGGGTAGAGGGATATGTAAGAGCAGACCAGTAATATCCTAGAATGAACACAAGCTTCTCAAAAGACAGAGTCAATATTTGGTTTTACTTTGTTTTTCTATTCACTTAATTTTTCAAACAAGACACTAGCCTCTAACACAGAAAGTCCACAAGCTCTTACTGGAAACTCCACAAGTTCTGAGATTACAAGATTCATTCTACTTCCATTTGTCCTTTTTTTTTTAGTAAGGATTCTTTATTGATAAAATGATATAACTACTTCAGTGAAGTGTTGAGTAGTTCATGCTTTTAAAAAAGTGCTAGGGGTCTTCTCTGATGTGTTTCATCACCCAAAAGTACAGATAGTATATTGAAGATATCGTACAATTTACTTGGGACTTTAAGAAATGAAACTAGAATTCATCTAGAAGACTTATTGGAGGACTAGTTCTTAGTATCCAAAGTACTGTTTCCCAGCCTAATAGGAATGAAATAATTAGACATACCCAGCTGAAATTCATATGAATCACAACAATGTCACCCTGGCAAGATGTACACAATCTTATAGTAGTGGTGCTATTATATTGGGGTAACCAAGAGCTTTGTAACTAGACTTGAGGATAACGTAATAGGATTACTTGCCTGATGATGTAATTCTAGAGAACTACTAATGTCTGGAGACATTACAGATGTCTAAAGGAGAGCCTACTTAGGCATTTCATGAATAAACATAATTTGAAACTATACTTTTAATATGTATCCCTTTTCCTTTTTACTAATTCTTCTCTCATATATTACATCCTGACTGCAGTTTCCCCACCCTATCCTGCCCCAGTCTCTCCAACCCACCTTAACCTTCCCTTGGATCCAGTCCCACTTCAATTCCTCTCAGAAAAGATCAGGCCTTCCAAGGACATCAACCAAATATGATATCACAGTCTACAATATGGCCATGGATATATTCCCACATCAAAGCTAGTCTAGGCATCCTAGTAGGAGGAAGTGTCCCAAAGGCAAGCGAAAGAACTGGAGACAGTCCCTAGTCCTACTGCTAGGAATCCCAGAAGAACATTGTGTTATTCAATGATCAAAGATATTCCAAGTACTTCTCTCAACTATGCTCATAATAGCTTTTTTCATTATTGCCAGAAACTGAAAACAATTTAGATGGTCTTCAACCGAAAAGTGGACTTAAAAAAAAAAGTAGTACATTTATCAATGAAGTGTTGCTTAGCTTAGCTGTTAAAAATTCAAACTATGAAATTTGTTGATAAATAGATGGAACTAGCAACAGTCATCCTGAGTGAGGTAATACAAACACAGAAAGACAAAGATGTACTTACTTATAAGTAGATATTAGCTGTAAACCACCCACCCAGAGAAATTAAGTAACAAAGTGAGCTTAAAGGGGAGAGGGGACACAAGGATCTTCCTGGGGAGGGGAAATAAAATAGATTGTTTTGTGAGTAGACTGAGGACAGGGGGGAGTGGGAATAGGAGGAGTAAGGTGGGGGCCAGATAGAGGAAGATGAAAGTTACATTACCCTTACTTTGCATTTTATCTGCAGACAAACAGTGGTTATAGCTGACCTTGAAAAAGCACTTCCACAAGGGGACATAACCAAATTCTGTTCAATGGTTTAGGTCAGTGACACAGTTTATACTGATGCTCTATCTTTGACAGTTTCACACATGTATATATACAATCTATTTGAATTATATTGAGCCCATTTTCCTATCTAGGTCCTCTCCCACCTCTGATAACTCCTTCTTGTTCTTCCCAGTCAGCTCTTCTACTCTTGTATCTTTTCTATGCATGTAAATCTTCTACGGGCATCACCTTTCAACTTGAAACTTGATAAAAATCAAGCTATAGGTCTTGTAAGGTAAGCCTAAAACTACACTATCTAAAATTGAGAGACAATAGTATTAAATTGGGATAGAGAAAAAGGAAGAGAGAGAGAGACAGAGAGAAAGAGAGAGAGAGAGAGACAGAGACAGAAAGACCCAGAGACAGAGAGACACAGAGATACACAGAGACAGAGAGACACAGAGAGACAGAGGCAGAGACAAAGAGAGACAAGGAGACAGAGAGGACACAATAAAATAAGTCAGTTGACGTCATCACAGTGGCTCCTCATTCATGATGCTTAAGGAGCCCAGAGAATTTTTGAGTTGTCTACTAAAACAAGGAATTGATTATACTCCATTAGATATTTCATAAGTACACATGGTTTTGCTGAAGAATAAGAATATATTGATTAATAATATGCAAATTAATTTATAATAGTTAAAAGAAATCCATTTGAGAGTTCTCTTAACAAAAGTTTTTCAGTAGATGCTTTCTAAAAATAACAATTTCATAGTATTCCTTTGCATAAATGTATGTTGTACTGCTGGTATTAATAAATGTGGTACATTTGCTAGAGTTTACTTTTTTAGGCAAGCTATATTTTATAGTCTATTATCCAAAATTGTTTTGAAATTATATAAAGTTAAGATATCTTCTATTGTTTATCAATTCTAATGTATATTCAAATAATATATACATACTTATATATAATTCAGTATATATAGAATGCTATATAATATATATTAAGATATACAAATTATATCTTCACAACTAATTTTTGTTTCCCAGATATTAGACCATGTGTTTCTGTATAGGAGGGTTAATTAGCATTTCTACATGAAGTACTAAATAGGTTATAAAGGTTGGGAATCAAGTTAGGAATTAACACAGGAGCAAATGATGGTTTTGCTGCAGCCTTTCATTCCTTATCTATTACTGCTTATACTTCACTCTGTACTCAAACATCCAACGTAACTGATGCAGTGTGCTGTGTTTCTACAATATGTTTATCCCAAGAGAGTCTGGCATTTTGGTGCTACAGCGTCCCAGACACTCAACTGACCTATCTGCTAAGATTTCAATTTGCTTAGAAAGTTGTTTACAATACAAATTGTAAAATGCTATTTTAATCAGAGCAGCATAGCATGTTTAAAAAGTATGACCTCCAAAATTCTATTCAAGTAATTTTCATTCTTTTAAATAGGAAATATTCACATTTCTCAGAGACAGATAATATGCTTATATGTAACCTAAAAAGAATTTGCTGAAAAAACTTTGCACTGAAAATTGTGACATGCTCTGAACAAATGACCACACCTGCATTTACAAAGGTCATTCAAGCTCTAAGGAGCAATTCATCTCCGGCATCCATCTGGCTCCAGTTTCTCAAAGTCCTCTCTTCTTGCAAAATTTAACTAAGTAATTAGTGGCACAGAACTCTGAAAGATGAGATATATTTTGCCATTTACTTTTCTAAAAGTAATTTTAGATATTAATTTCAAACAATGGTGCATGATTTTTTTGTATCTTTCTCTCCCAGGTCCTTCAATTAATATAGTTTTACATTTAAGTGTTCTCTATTTGAGTTTTCATGTAAAGATCTACAAATAAAAGGAAATAATAATTCTCTTCATCAATCCTCTAGTTTAGTAAATTTCAGAGGGAAATTCCACTGTTTAAAGTTTTGAAATATAAATGTGAAACCTTGTTTGGAGTAAATGTGAAATATTGTCAGGAAATGTCATTAGACAAATGTAAATGAGAATGGAAGCACGCGCTGTATTGAGGGATTAGCAGGTGACAAATGTGCCGATTCAAAATGTACAAAAGAATCTGGCCAGCAAATTGTGTAGAAACTATTTGATCTACCTGGAAAAATAAAATTAGAAGAATATCTAGTGTAGATTGGTACATGAAATAGAAAATAGACAATATCATTAGAAGACTGCAATAGTAGACTTTTCAGTGAGCTTAAACTTAGAAAGACAAAAGTTATTTCTAAAGTAAAATCAAATTATATAAAGTGCTTTTCTAGCATGCACAAAGCCCTGAGTTCTATCCTTGGCACTGTACAAAACCATATATTTTAGTCCATCTGTGTTATTCTATCCCTCCTTAGATAGATTCAGGGAAATCAGAAGTTCTAGCAGACACAGAGCATGTTGGAGTCTAGTTTGCACTACAACAATGTTTTAAAAAATAGACTCATTCACAGGTCCAGAACAACTAGAGCAGAGGCTATTTTAGTTGGGCTGCCTTACCTGGACTCACTGGGAGAGTAAGCACCTAGCATTGCAAAGAGTTGATGCGCTAGGGTATGAAGATACCCAGAGCAGTCTCTACCTGCTCAAAGGAGAAGGGTAGGGGGAATGGGGAAAAGGACTGTGGGAGGATGTGACTGGAGCAGAGAGTGGGATGTACAGTGAAGAAGTAATAAATAAATAAATACATTTTTAAAATAAATAAAGTGTTTCTCTGTGTCTGTATCTGTTCTCTGACTCTCTC
The DNA here is from genome assembly GCF_011064425.1 of Rattus rattus. Classification (NCBI taxonomy): domain Eukaryota; kingdom Metazoa; phylum Chordata; class Mammalia; order Rodentia; family Muridae; genus Rattus; species Rattus rattus. The sequence continues at coordinate 119,928,416 of NC_046159.1, forward strand.
CCTCTCTGTCACTCTCTGTCTCTCTCTGTCTCTCTCTGTCTCTCTGTCTCTCTGTCTGTGTGTGTGTGTGTGTGTGTGTGTGTGTGGTATGTGTGTGTGTGTGTGGTGTATGTATGTGTGTGCGTGTGTGTGGGTGTGTGGGTGTGTGTGGGGGGGTGCATGTAATGGAAAAATAAACTGACTCCTTATGCTAGCTCTGGAATAACTGTACACACACACACACACACACACACACACACACAAAGAGAAAGAAGGTCATGAATAAGAATTTAGTAATAAGTACTTCAGCCAATCTAGTAATCAATTTTATATATTAAAATGACACGATCTTTAAATTAGTCCTCTATATGCCTTACTGATTCAATTCAGGATAACAGATCTTGATCTTTCTAGGTGAGTGACATTCCTCAGACAGCAGGAAAGGAATAGTCATGGCCACTACATTTCTTCTGTTTCTCTTAAGGAACAGTTATTCCTTGATAATGAAAATGATATTTTATCACCTAATGTTCATTCATTTGTGTAATAAATTATATTTTAAGAAGCAATTTATTTTTCTAATCCTGGATTGTATTCAGTAAATTAGATTGTTCTCTAACATTTCCAAAATTTGGGGAAAGAAAGCAGATAAGAGGGACTTTGGTAAGCATAGCTGGTATCTGCGATTGGACAGAGTCTTACAACATGGTTCTGTGACTGTGGGTCAAGAATATCTGTTAAAGCCTGTCATTACTCATCACAAAGTCTTTTTTCCTGTATTGTATGTGTCCTAGAGTAAAAGAAACAATAATATTACCAATGATAATATTAGACTGCTTTTTAAATTATTCCCATTTATTTAATTTGAAATGGCAGTTTTGAAAAATCTCTACTATTTTCAAAGCTGGAAAGCATCACTTCCACATACTTGTATATGTGAATAATATTTACATCATATAGATACAATAATAATTAATAATATTTGAAATCTTTTGATTTCAAAGTGAAAGAGTGTTGCTTCTGTTGATGTCCTAGTGGCGGGGTCCTCTAACCAATTATTGTGTCTTTTCTTTGTTATTGTTAAGGAAAATTTCTCTTTGGTATATCAAGCTGTAGTAAGACTAAGCACATCGTCTCCTATTGAAGTTAGATAAGGCAGACGAGTAGGCAAAAAGTCCAAAAGGCAGGGTACAGAGTCAGAGAAGGACCCTGTTCCCACTATTAGGACTCCCCCATGAAGACCAAGCTGCCCAACTGTTACATACCTGCAGAGAGTCAAAGCCAATCTCATGCATGCTTCTTGATTGGTGGTTCAGTTTCTGTGAGCCCCTATGAACTCAGGCTAGTTGATTCTGTAGATTTCCTCATGATGTCCTTGACCCCTGGCGCCTTCCTTCCCCTCTTCTGCAGGATTTCCCAAGCTATGCTTAATGTTTGGTTCTGGGTCTCTGCATGTTCCCAGCAGTAGCTTTTCTGAAGAGACAGGAAAGAGAAGTCTGTGGGAGGAGGGGAGATTGGAGGAAAGGACTGGAAGGAGAAGAGACTGTGGCCAGGATAGAAATTTAATTAATTAAACAATTAATTTAAAAAGAATATAGAGAAACATGAAAATGTTCTGGTAGTCTTGAAATCAGGCAAAATAAAATGGTCTAACCACAACAAAAAGAATCTGCTTTGTGAGGCCAGGAGCTATGACATCAAGGTCCTGAAAGAATGAGGTCTCCATACCAATGAGGAAGATTCTTTTGTGCAAATGGTAAAAATCATAGAACTAAAATTTCTTTAATGCCAACTCAATTCCAACGTTTCATAATTTCATTTATTAAATTGTTTGTGTTCACACATTTGTATGTGTGTGTGTGCTGATGCAGAAGTATTTGCGTGCATATGGAAGCCAGAGGAAAAACTTCAATTAGGTGTACCTTTGTTTGAAGAAAGACTGTGTCACAGGGTTGGTACTCTTTGAGTAGGTTAGGCTGGTGCCTGGAATACCCTGTCTTGGCCTCTTAGTTGTGGAATTACAAGAGCATGGAATTACATACAGCTTTTTGATGTGAGTAATGAGGACTAAATTATAGCTTTTACTTTACTGACTGAGTTCTTAAGGGTCAGCAATTATAAGAAGAGACCTCATGAAACTAAAGCTTCTGTACAGCAAATGACACCATCATTCAAGTAAAAGTACAGCCTACAGAATGGGAAAAACATCTTTTGCATCCACATATAATTCAGAGTCTTAGTATCTTGAATATTTTTAAAAACTCAAAAGACTAAACTTCAAGAAAATAACCCATTTTAAAAGTGGTGCACAGAACTAAACACTTCTCAGAAGATGAAATACAAACTATTGAGAAACAATTTTTAAAGTGTTCAAAATATTTAACCATCAAGAAATCACAAGTTCAAATTACTTACAGTGAAATTTTATCTTAACTCTCTCTGAATGAGAAGGAAGAGAGGAGAAGAGGAGGGCGGAGGAAAAAGAGAAGGAGGAAGGAAAACCACTATTAATGATAAATGCTGACACACTGTGGCAAAATCAGAACTGTTGGTAGAGGTAAAAACTGGTATAACTGCTATGAAAATTAATCTAGAGGTTCTGCTGAGAGATAGAGTTTTAAACTAGCTCAAAACTCAGCAACAGTGTCTGACTCAGGAAGACAGATGGTTAAAAATGCAGGAGGACTGGTGCTGACTCACTGACCCTCCGGATGTCACCAGACGTGAGTAAATGAATAACAGGTTCTGTTCTGCCCCGTGATGTTTGTTCAAGCCCCCATTATGCTCTACAGATAATGTTCCAGCCATTGTGTCCTGCAGATAGTATTCCAGGAAACTGGGGCCAAAGCCTAACCAGATGTATATCAGATGCAGATGCTTTGTCAACTCTGACATTTACCCTAAAGGATAGGAATCAAGATCTCTTCTCAGGAGAATGAGGACTTGACCTTTCCCCTGATTTAAACCCTAGAGTCTTAAGAACAAGACTGTGACTTTGAGAGTTTCCCCTTGTGACATTTTTGGTATTTCCTTTTGACCTCCCTTCATCTCCTGGGGTTTGTGGCTTCTTCCTTTAAATAGCCCTTCTCCCAGCCATTCAGGGTCAACTCCTCTGTCTCCAGCATGGGGTACGTGTCAACCCGGAGCTCCGAATAAACGTTGCCTCTGCATATTGCATCAAGATTGGTCTCTCATGTGTCTGGGGTCCGCAACTTCCCGAGACTTGAGTGAAGGTCTCCCTTCAGGGATCTTTCACTTCAAAACTCTAAAACTAGAACTTTGGTATGATCCAGATATACCACTTTTGACACAACCAAGGATTCTATATTATTACTCATCCATGTCCATTGCCACACTATTCAAAAGAGTCAGGAAATGGAAGCAACCTAGATATCCATCAACTAATGAATGGAAGATGCAAATATGGTATACTGGCACAATAGAATATCATTCATCTCTCAGTAAAAGCAAGAATAAGCATGTGAAATCTGCAAGTGCATGCAGCAGAAACAATGATTCTGAGTGAAGTAACCTAGATACATAAAGATGAAGGTTGCATATTTTCTCTCACTTGTGAAATTCTCTTTGAATCTTGAGCTATTTATGTTGTGGTTTGCCCTGGAGTTATCTGTATTTTGATGCTAATTCCACTGCCCCAAGGACAGCTGCCTAGTCCCATACTCAGGAATCAGGTGACCTTACCAGAAACTTCTCCCCATTGAATTTGTAAAATACAGGTAAGGGGCAGGTACAGGATAGAAGGAGGCCTGTCTCTGGAGGAGAAGGAAGGGTAGGAGAGAAGTTGGACAGAAGAGAAGGAGACCAGAACGGAGAAGCCGTGGCAGGACAATATGGCTGGTGACGTTAAGATTCCACGCTGTACCTTTGCAAGTTGTTACAAATGTTCTTAAGGGATGGATGGTACTGGGCTTCATATGTTTAGGTGGGCAATTATATCTTACCAATTGGGTCAAAGATTATTGTGTTGTGTGTTCTTTTATGTGACGATTTGAGTGTAGCAAAGTGTGTGGCAGCAGAAGACACTGGGCCACCGAGGAGTTGGGATGTGTTTCCGCCAAGATATCCAGCAGATATCTTGGGGCACCCTGGTGCCAGACCAAGTGGGATAAAAGACAACCATACTTTTTTTATTTTTATATCTTTACAACAACATATTTATGCTTCGTTTATAATAGAAACAGATGTGAGGAATTTAGTAAGGGGCCACAGTGCAGAAACTTTCCATAGAGAGGAGACAGAACCATGTATACAGATTGTGTTTCATGGCTCAAATAGTTTATTGAATGGACCACTTTGATCTAACATTCAACAACAACAACAAAAAAATCTACAGAAGTGCTTAGACTTTTATTCCCACAAATACACTTCCTATATGGTAACTGATCCTTCCTTAAAGTATAATCAAATATGTGTATTATCATCCTCTAAATGTCTAGAATTCTGGGAGCAACAATATAACCCATTACTGAGTAAATCAGAGATAATCATTAATTTGCACCAATTTTTCCCCAAAACACTTCTGTTTTTTCAGGAATTAAATAAAGAAATGGTGGTAAATCGGTGCAAAACGACTTTACATGACCATGTAATAAAACATTTCATTATTAGATCTAATCCATTGTACAAACTTCAACATTTATTAATCCTTTAGCTTCTTGATTTTGTATATGAAGAAACAGATATTTTGATGTAAAATTACAACAAATGCCTGAAATTACACCTTAAAATTTACACTTGTTTTCATTTTAACTTACATGGGAAATCATATCACTAGTTCTATTACTACTATGTAAAAAAAAAAAAAAAAACTGCCCCACTCAGCATGAGTATAGTATCTGTCGGATATCAAGCTTTCAGGGTTTACTGATCACCAAATTGTTTTTCAAAAACTGACATGGATATAATTAATGATGAAAGCAATCTTGATTTATTCCATCATTAAACAATATTGCTACATTTATAATTCTGCTCTGGATGTCTACATAGTATTGACTTATATAAATTGTCCCCACTTACAACTTTACTGTTAAACTAGTCATTGACTCAGAGAGACATTGAGTGCTTTGACACCAAGTGAATGAAGCCCCAATATGTTATCTTAAAATGTTTCTACTGCCCTGGACATAATTGGAGGTTTATGACTTCATGACAAAATTGTCAAACCCATTAACATACCTGCCAAAGAAATGCACAGTTCATACTATTTTCCTTATTTGTTTTTTCATTTCATGTAAGAATTCAATTTTATAACTGCATTTGTTGCCTTCCAGCAAAGCTGATGAAACCACTCGTTGGTCTTCTCTGGATTCTTTTTAACATGTCACCTCTGCTCTCCCAATTTATATTATCTCCTCGGGTATATTGGAAAGCCAAAAGAGGCAGCAACCTAAAACATTTGAGAAATGGAATGTTCAGATATGAAAAATTGGCACGTGAACAAAATATTGCCTATTTAGACAAATTTCATCAGCTGTCATATGTCACAATTATAAATGCAGGACAATTTGAAAATCTTTTCAGGCATGTCAGTATAAAAATCCAGAGTTTTGAATTGCATATTTTTTAAGTCTGAAGGAAGTTATTAGAAATTGCATTTAGTCATCTGTGAGCAAGACTGACAGCTGATTTTGTTAACAAATACTGTTTTGTCTCATTGAGGTTATAAAGATTCAAGGTGAAAAGCAAAGCTTCTAAGCAAAGTATTTTATTTTCCAGTTAAAAACAAAAGGAAACAAGATTTATTTAATTTAAGGCAATCAAACATGGGCAGAGGAGATCATTCAGGAAGTAAAGGCATTCATTCCCAAGACAGTAAAGTTGAGCTTGATCCCTGAAACTCACAATGTTTAGGAACAGACCAATTCTAGCAGTAGTTATCTGATGACCACAGGCATGATATGATCTTTGAGCAAGAATTTTGCTGCATAACATGATTAGAAAGGGTGAAGAAAGTAAGAGCAAAGAGTAAGAGTGAAAGCAACTTTGAGATTAATGAAAAAGAGAGGTTTACTTCAAATACTTTTGAATATTAAAGTTTTCAATAGAATTTAATCTGAGGTAATCTAAGGTTCCAAAATCAGATAAATCGGTATCTATATTCATATCCATATCTAAAAAACAGAAATAAAGTACACATATATACATGTGTATGTATATATATTTATAGATGTATTCATAACATATTTTTATATATTGTATATATACAATATATTTAAGTATAAATATGTGGTTTCTAAGCTGGTGCCCAAACCTCACTGATCTCGGCCCACAGCTCCCTGCTCCCAAACCCCATGGGAGAGAGAGCCCATCTGCCAAACGTGTAGGCGCTACTGAGACTGCAGGTCAGGAGAGACCGTCACTTCTGCCCACCTTTGTCCACATCCCTAGCCCAAGAGGAAACTGTATAGGGCCTCTGGGAACAGGAAGACAGGGGCAGTCAAGCTGCAGGAGCCCTGCAGTCCAGATTGTGCCCGGATCTGAAGGGACCCAGTCAAACAGCTCCTGCACCCAAATCCCATGGGAAGGAGAGCTATACATTCAGAGGGGGAGACACACCTGGGAAACCAGAGGAGACTACACTCTGTCCACATTTCTGACTCTAGAGGAAAATACCTAGCGCCATCAGGGCCAACTGAGCACAGAGACCCAGAAGTAGGGGCAGGCCCTTCTGGTTGCTGCCCTCACAAACAGCTGAAACCCAGCCCCGAGGAGCTACTTCAGGCCTGAGACCAGAGGTAAGACCAACTTTTCTGCTCCAAGTGACCTGCCTGGTAGACTCAGGACACATGCCCTCAGGAACAGCTGAAAGCCAGTGAACAGGAATGACTACATGCCTGAAATCACAACACTTCGTTCCCATAACTTGCTGAAAGAAAACCGGAAAACAGGTCTACATAACTCCTGACACACATGCCTAAAGGATAGTCAAGCCACTTTCAGAAATAGCATAACAAGGTAACCACAGAAACAACCTGATGTAGAGAGGCAAGCACAGGAACTCAAGCAAAAGAAACCAATTCTGGCATCATCGGAACCCAATTCTCCCACCAAAGCAAACACTGAATATCCAAACACACCAGAAAAGCAAGATTTAGATTTAAAATCACATTTGATCATGATGATGGAGGACTTTAAGAAAGACATCAAGAACTCTCTTACAGAAATGCAGGAAAACACAAGTAAACAAGAAGCCCTTAGAGAGGAAACACAAAAATACCTGAAAGAATTACAGGAAAACAAAATCAAACAGGTGAAGGAATTGAAAATTGAAATAGAAACAATAAAGAAAGCACAAAGGGAGACAACCCTGAATATAGAAAACCAAAGGAAGAGACAAGGAGCTATAGATACAAGCATCACCAACAAGAGATATAAGAGAGAATCTCAGGAGCAGAAGATTCCATACAAATAATCGACACAACCATCAAAGACAGTGTAAAACGGAAAAAGCTAGTGGCCAAAACAGACATGAAATCTAGGACACAATGAGAAGATCAAACCTAAAGATAATAGGTGTAGAAGATAGTGAAGACTCCTGAATCAAAGGACCAGTAAATTTCTTCAACAAAATCATAGAAGAAAACTTCCCTATCCTAAAGAAAGAGATGCCCATAAACATACAAAAAAGCCTATAGAACTCCAAATAGATTGGACTAGAAAAGAAAATCCTCCCATCACATAATAGTGAAAACACCAAATGCACAAAACAAAGAAAGAATATTAAAACCAGTAAGGGAAAAAGAACAAGTAACATATAAAGGCAGACCTATCAAAATTACACCAGACTTCTCACCACAGATTATAAAAGCCAAAAGATCCTGAGCAGATGTCATACAGAACCTGGGAGAACACAAATGCTAGCCCAGGTTACTGTATCCAGCAAAACTCTCAATTAACATAGATGGAGAAACCAAAATATTCCATGACAAAACCAAATTTACACAATATCTTTCTATAAAGGATAATAAATGGTAAAGCCCAACAAAAGGAGGCAAGCTACACCCTAGAAAAAGCAAGAAACAAAACAAAGAGAAGACAAGCACACAAACATAATCTCACCTAAAATATGAATATAACAGGAAGCAACAATCACTATTCCTTAATATCTCTCAATATCGGTGGACTCAATTCCCCAATTAAAAGACACAGATTAACAAACTGGATACATAATGAGGACCCAGCATTTTGCTGCATACAGGAAACACACCTCAGAGACAAAGACAGATACTACCTCAGAGTAAAAGGCTCGAAAACAATTTGCCAAGCAAATGGTCTGAAAAAGGAAGCTGGAGTAGCCATTCTAATATCGAATAAAATCGATTTTCAACCAAAAGTCATCAAAAAAGATAAGGAAGAACACTTCATATTCATTAAAGGAAAAATTCACCGAGATGAACTCTCAATCCTAAATATCTATGTTCCAAATAAATGGGCACCTACATACATAAAAGAAACCTTACGAAAGCTCAAAGCACACATTGCAACTCATGCAATGATAGTAGGAAATTTCAACACCCCACTCTCATCAATGGACAGATCATCAAAACAGAAATTAAACAAAGACATAGAGGGACTAACAGAAGTTATGAACCAAATGGACTTAACAAATGTTTATAGAACATTCTATCACAAAACAAAAGAATATACCTTGTTCTCACCAACTCAAGGTACTTTCTCCAAAACTGACCACATAATCGGGCACAAAACAGGCCTCAACAGATACAGAAAGATAGAAACAATCCCATGCATCCTATCAGACCACCATAAGCTAAAGCTGGTCTTCAAGAACAATAAGGAAAAACCTCCCACATATACATGGAAGTTGAACAATGCTCTATTCAATAATAACCTGGTCAAGGAAGAAATAAACAAAGAAATTAAAGACTTCTTGGAATTTAATGAAAATGAAGGTACAACAAACGCAAACTTATGTGACTCAATGAAAGCTGTGCTAAGAGGAACACTCATAGCTCTGAATGCCTGCAGGAAGAAACAGGAGAGAGCATATATCAGCAGCTTGACAGCACAACTACAAGATCTAGAACACAAAGAAGCAAATACATCCAGGAGGAGTAGAGGGCAGGAAATAAGCACACTCAGAGCTGAAATCAAACAAGAAGAAACAAAAAGGACTATACAGAGAATCAACGGAACCAAAAGCTGGTTCTTTGAGAAAATCAACAAGATAGATAAACCCTTAGCCAGACTAACGAGAGGACACAGAGAGTGTATCCAAATTAACAAAATCAGAAATGAACAGGGAGACATAACAACAGAATTAGAGGAAATTCAAAAAAAACATCATATCCTACTACAAAAGGCTATATTTCACAAAACTTGAGAACCTGGAAGAAATGGACAATTTCCTAGACAGATACCACATATCGAAGTTAAATCAGGAATAGATAAACCATTTAAACAACCCCATAACTCCTAAAGAAATAGAAGCAGTCATTAAAAGTCTCCCAACCAAAAAGAGCTCAGGTCCAGATGGGTTCAGTGCAGAATTCTATCACACCTCCATAGAAGACCTCATACCAATACTATCCAAACTATTCCACAAAATTGAAACAGATGGAGCGCTACCGAATTCCTTCTATGAAGCCACAATTACTCTTACACCTAAACCACACAAAGACCCAACAAAGAAAGAGATCTTCAGACCAATTTCCCTTATGAATATCGATGCAAAAATACTCCATAAAATTCTTGCAAAGTGAATCCAAGAACACATCAAAACAATCATCCATCATGATCAAGTAAGCTTCATCCCATGTATGCAGGCATGGTTTAATATATGGGAAACCATCAACGTAATCCACTATATAAACAAAATGAAAGATAAAATCTACATGATCATTTCATTAGATGCTGAGAAAGCATTTGACAAAATTCAACACCTCTTCATAATAAAAGTCCTGAAATGAATAGGAATTCAAGGCCCATAGCTAAACATAGTAAAAGCCATATTCCAGTAACCAGTACCTAACATTAAACTAAATGGAAAGAAACATGAAGAAATCCCATGAAAATCAAGAACTAGACAAGGCTGCCCACTCTCTCCCTACCTATTCAATATAGTTCTCAAAGTACTAGCCAGAGCAATCACAAAACAAAAGGAGATCAAAGAAATACAGTTTGGAAAGGAAACAGTCAAAAAAATCACTATCTGCAGATGATATGATAGTATGTTAACATGATCTCAGAAGTTCCACCAGAGAACTACCTAACCTGATAAACACCTTCAGCAAAGTAGCTGGGTATAAAATTAACTCAAATAAATCATTAACATTCCTCTACACAAAAGAGAAACAAGCGGAGAAAGAAATAAGGGACCCTTCATAGTAGTCCCAAATAATATAAAATACCTCAGTGTGATTTTACCCAAGCAAGTGAAAGATCTGTATGATAAGAACTTCAATCCTCTGAAGAAAGAAATTGAAGATCTCAGAAGATAGAAAGATCTCCCATGCTCATGGATTGGCAGGATTCATATTGTAAAAATGGCCATATTACCAAAAGTGATCTACACGTTCAATGCAATCCCCACAAAAATTCCAATCCAATTCTTTATAGAATTAGACAAAACAATTTGCAAATTCATCTGGAATAACAAAAAACCCAGGATAGCTAAAACTATCCTCAACAATAAAAGGACGTCCAGGGGAATCACTATCCCTGAACTCAAGCAGTATTACAGAGCAATAGTGATAAAAACTGCATGGTATTGGTACAGAGACAGGCAGATAGAACAATGGAATAGAAGTGAAGACACAGAAATGAATCCACACACCTATGGCCACTTGATTTTTGACAAAGGAGCCAAAACCATCCAAGGGAAAACAGAGAGCATTTTTCAGCAAATGGTTCTGGTTCAACTGGAGGTCAGCATGTAGAAGAATGCAGATCGATCCATTCTTATCACCCTGTACAAAGCTTAAGTCCAAGTGGATCAAGGACCTCCATATCAAAGCAGATACTCTCAAACTAATAGAAGAAAAAGTGGGGAAGCATCTCGAACACATGGGCACTGGAGAAAATTTCCTGCACAAAACACCAATGGCTTAAGCTCTAAGATCAAGAATTGACAAATGGGATCTCATAAAACTACAAAGTTTTGTAAGGCAAAAACTCTGTTGTTAGGACAAAACGGCAACCAACAGATTGGGAAAAGATCTTTACCAGTCCTACAAGAGATAGAGGGCTTATACAAAGGAACTCATGGAGTTCATAGAGGGAAAATATACAAAGAACTCATGAAGTTAGACTGCAGGGAAACAAATAACCCTATTAAAAATGGGGTTCAAAGCTTAACAAAGAATTCACAGCTGAGGAATGTTGAATGGCTGAGAAGCACCTAAAAAAATGTCCAACATCTTTGGTCATAAGTGAAATGAAAATCAAAAAAAACCCCTGAGATTCTACCTCACACCAGTCAGAATGGCTAAGATCAAAAACTCCGGCAACAGCAGCTGCTGGCTAGGATGTGGAGAAAGAGGAACACTTCTCCATTGTTGGTGGGATTGCAGACTGGTACAACCATTCTGGAAATCAGTCTGGAGGTTCCTCAGAAAATTGGACATTGCACTACCTGAGGACCCAATTTTACCTCTCTTGCACATATACCCAAAAGATGCTCCAACATATAACAAAGACACATGCTCAACTATGTTCATAGTAACCTTATTTATAGTAACCAGAAGCTGGAAAGTACCCAGATGCCCTTCAACAGTGGAATGAATACAGAAAATGTGGTACATCTACACAATGGAATACTACTCAGCTATCAAAAACAATGACTATATGAAATTCATAGGCAAATGGATGGAACTGGAAAATATCATCCTGAGTGAGCTAACCCAATCACAGAAAAACACACATGGTATGCGTTTCATGGCTAAGTGGATATTACCCCAAATGCTCGAATTACCCTAGATGCACAGAGCACATGAAACTCAAGAAGGATGACCAAAATGTGAATGCTTCACTCCTTCTTTAAAAGGGGAGCAAGAATACCCTTGGCAGGGAATAGAGAGGCAAAGATTAAAACAGAGGCTGAAGGAACGCCCATTCAGAGCCTGTCCCACATGTGGCCCATAAATATACAGCCACCAAACTAGATAAGATGGATGAAGCAAAGTACAGCCTGACAGGAACCGGATGTAGATCTCTCCTGAGAGACACAGCCAGAATACAGCAAATACATAGGCAAATGTCAGCAGCAAACCACTGAACTGAGAACGGGACCCCCATTGAAGGAATCAGAGAAAGGACTGAAAGAGCTTGAAGGGGCTTGAGACCCCCATATGAACAACAATTCCAAGCAACCAGAGCTTCCAGGGACTAAGCCACTACCCAAAGACTATACATGGACCGACCCTGGGCTCCAACCTCATAGGTAGCAACAAGTAGCCTAGTAAGGGTACCAGTGGAAGGGGAAGCCCTTGGTCCTGCCAAGCCTGGTCCCCCAGTGAACAGGATTCTTGGGGGGAGGGCGGTAAGGGGGGATGATGGGGAGGGGAACACCCATACCTAAGGGGAGGGGGAGGTATTAGGGGGATGTTGGCATGGAAACCGAGAAAGGAAATAACATTTGAAATGTAAATAAGAAATACCCAATTTAATAATGATGGGGAAAAAAAGGGAAAAAAAGAAAAGAAAAATAAAGAAAAGGAACATATATTTGACACTTATTTTATATTAATCTTTGTTTACACATTGGGGGCAATAAAATATGATTGATGCCTTGTAAAACAAAAGATTAAAAATGTATAAATACATATTAAGAATATATTTTAAGTATATACATATAAATATATGTTTATATATGCTTATTTATGTATACCTGGTACATTTTATATATTATACATAAAGAAATATTTATTATGTATATATTTATTATGTTATATAGGGATATTACCTTAATCTACATATGTAATGTTTTCCTAAACGTTTTCTGTATCATCCTTGACAATGAATATTACTATATGTATAAAGAAATGCAGAAATTAAAGATTTCAAATATGCATTCACCCTTAGCTTCTCAACATGGCATCTTATGTGTTAAAAATTTAAGAGATCCCAAGAATCAGTACAATAATGCTTCTGCTAGGAATTTTCAGTAAATCTCAAAAGACCTATAACTCCATTACATTTTTAATACCCAGAAATAAACATAGTGGAAATGCAGCTAAAATATCTGTTAATGAAAAAGTATTCCAACATTGAACAGAAAACTCACGTGGAGCCAATAGTTTTCTTACTACTTTTGTTCATCCCAATCTTATAGCCAAACCAATGCATATAAACAACTTGTACAGGCATATCACTGCTAATTAAAAATGCCTAGTAAATCTGTAAATTGATTTTCTCAGTTTTATAATCATACAATTATTTTCAAGATGAAAATCCAAATACCCTTGCTATATATTGAAAAGATTTTAAATTTCACAAATGTAATGGAAATCTCTAGAAGTATCCATCTCACAAAAATGGAAACATAATGCTTGCATTGCTAATTCTCCATGTAAAAAATAATGATCCTCTAATACAAATCCTGATTAACTTTTCGGTGGACTCCTGAGGTCATAGTCAGCTCTCATAATGCTTCTTGGGACAGTCATTGGTTGGCTAAGTTCATTGTATATCTCAAGTTTGAAACATTTCCAAGAAGAGAAAGACTCTATTCATTCTATAGACATTAAACTCTCCTTTGGGGACCACACACACACACACCTTCTGAAGTCTTCTTTCCCAGATTGTCTCTTTTTCTCTAAACTCCTGTAATTGATGTCTATTTAAAACATCTTTTAACAAACTGTAACTCTTGTTTGGGAAGACCACATTCACTTATCTCTGTTGAAGCTACTAATGTTAGCTTTGTCTTAATTGGAGTTTCTTAAAGTTAAGGGGAGCTCTCAGGCTGGGGCTGTGGAACTGTGCCTCTGTTTCTTCACTGACGACAAATTTCACACCTCAGTTTTCAGAGTTATCTTTTGAGACCCATCTTGTCTACTACTCTGATATCAGTAAACAGATTTCCTTCTCAGAGTGTCTGTTGGGATTGTCCATAGCATCTACAGGCTTGAGTTTTCTATCTTGCTCTCTCCTGTTTGTGGACAAAAGTTACATCCTGTTCGTAATATTGGGAATCAATAATATATTTCGCAAGCCAGATTTCTTTAGATTGTCCTTAACCAAAGTCCTTCCAAAAATAGTACTTCCTTCTCTTCTCCCTTTAATTGGGTGACTAAAAGATGCAGTTAACGAGGCCTAGTATAAGAAGGGACAGGCAGTGAAGGGATGCCAATGCTACAGTAAGAGGTATGTGAGAATGTAAGCCACCAAAAGAGAAATCTTGCTATTGTGTACCATATTCTGGCAATCTGAACTCGGAGAGCCCCACGTTTATTTTCACATGATTGATTTTTACCTTCAGCTCTTGGTGAGACAGCTTACACACACTCATACAAAAGCCTTTTTGAAAGTGTCTCAAAGGAAGAAAGTAGAAAGAGTAGCCTTGACTTAACATCTGTGTATATTGAAAATTTCATCTTTCCTGCCTATCCAACATCATGAAAAGTGAGCATGGCATTGTCTCCTGAGTTGCAGACTCTGTTCTCTTTCATGGCTAAAACCTGAAACTGAATTCTTGGACACCAAACTGAGGATAATTAGAACCAACTTTCCCTATAATATTCGAGACAGACCATATGGCCTACCAGACCAAAGCACTGATTATGTGCTTACCCTAACTTGTTGAAAAAGCATCTTAATCAGGCCCTTAATCTAGCCAAGCATGTTTATGGCAAGTCTCACACCACATTTGCATTTCAATTATTTCAGGCACATATAGCAGTCCATGGCCCATAAAGTATACAGAGCAGGCAATAGGCAGCAGCCCCCCAGTTGCCAAGTCTTCCAAAGTTACCTCATTCTTGATGCATGCATTCTTCCCTTTTACTAATAAAATCACTTCCAGGAGAAAAACAAACAATATTTTCACAAGAAAGAATTGAACTGGCAATTCAGATGCTCTGGATTTTATTAGAGTATTTTAACTGTACATCTGTATGACAGAGGTAAATGAATGGGTGACTTCTTTGTAACATCAGAAGGATTTTGCAGATACATGGTTGGAACTCAAGAATATCATCCTGAGTGAGGTAACCCAGGACTAGAAAGACACATATGGTATGTAGTCACTTAAAAGTGGACACCAGCAGTAAAGTACAGGACAAACATGCTATAATCTACACACAAAGAAACTGGAAAACAAGGAGGTACCAAGGGAGGCTCTGAAAATCTCAGAAGGGGAAACTAAATAGTCAGTGGAGGTGGGTAGAGAGAGGGAACTGTGTAGAAAAGAAGGTGAGGAGGGCCGTAGGGTGGTGATCATATGTAGGGAGAGCAGGGGTGAGACAGGGCTGGGGTAAGACTGGAAATCTGTTCAGGGATGGGCATCTCTGGTGACTAGCTAGAGATCTGGTAAGGAAGAGGTTACAAGGAGTCTATGGACATCAACCTAGTTGATATTCCTCCCAGAGGGGGATATAGAGACTGAAGTGCCTACTTCCTATTGCCAGGAAGGACTTCCAGAGGAAGGAGGTTACATTAACCCACACACAAAACCTTCAATCCTAAATTTGTCTTGTTTATAAGATGTACAGGGATACAGATGGAGCAGAGACTGAGGGAACAGCCAACAAATGACTGCCCCAACTTTAGACGCATCCTGAATGAGAGAGCCAACCTTTGACACTATTAATGATACTCTGCTATGCTTACTGACAGGAGCCTAGCATAACTCTCTCCTGAGAGGTTTCATCTAGCAGTAGATGATGGCAGATGCAGAGACCCACAGGCAAAACATCAGGAAGTCTTTTAGAAGAGTGGCAAATAGAAGTGAGCAAGGTAGATGGGTCAAGAATGCCATAAGAACCAAAAGTCAACTAAGCTGAGATCATGGAGGCACAGAGAGGCTGGGCCACCAACCAGGGAGCATGCAGGGACTAGACCTAGACCACCTACATATTTGTAACAACTATGCAGCTTTGACTTCATGTGGGTCCCTAAAAAGCAGATCAGGGGCTGTCTTAATCTGATGCCTGCCATTGGATTCCCTTCCCCCTACCTGAACTTCATGGTTGGGCCTCAGTGGGAGAGGATGTCCCTAGTCCTGCTGGGATTAGATGTTCCAGGGTAAAGTGGTATGGTGTTGGGAGATATTCCCCTTCTCTGAGCTGTTGAGAAGAAGGTAATGGAATTAGGGATATGTAAGAGTGGGACTGAGAAGAGAGAAAGATGGATGGCTGTGATTGGGATGTAAATTGAATTAAAAAAAAAGGGGTGGTGGTGAATTTTAGGAAAGTAGAAAGAACTGGAGATTATCATGCTAAGCAAAATAAGTCGAATACAGAAAGGCAAATATCAAGTATCCATTCACATTCAAAATCTTAATTTAAAAAGTAAAAAAGAAGAAATGTAGGAGGACTTTGGAGAAGAAGAGGAGGCTAGTGGGAAGTGGGTTAGGCAGACAAGAGAAGGTAGTGGGGAAAGTATACTGTAGTAAGTATATAGTATACATTAAATACTGGCATGTAAATACCACAATAAAGCATGTTCTTTCCAAGAAAGAAAAAATGTTTTACTGGTTTACTGTGATATATTTTTTCAAGTTGTTGAGATTTCTATCTGATGAAATCTACCAGTAACTTGCTGAAATAGTTGTCTGACCGTTAGTAGCTGTAGCATGCAGAGCATGTTGGAACTATTCCATCCATGACTCTTGTGATTATCATTCATATACAATAAAATTAAATAAACAAAAGTGCCTTCCAATGAAATCAATGTTTTTTAGTCAACTAACACAAAGGTATTCTTAATATATTTACTTCAACAAATCATGATCATTTCTTAAGAACATAACTATAAACAAAGTTTTTATTTAAAAATAACATTTGTGGGCTGGTGATGGATCATGTGATAAAGGAACTACTTGCTGAACTCAATTACTTTAATTCAATCTGCAAACAACATGAAGAAGGAGAAGAAAACCAGAGTGTGTGTGTGTGTGTGTGTGTGTGTGTGTGTGTGTGTGTGTCATACATATGTATCTACACACTTATAAATTTTAAAAAGTAAAATTAATATTCGTATATATGTAGCAAATCCATACTGACCATCCCCATGACAATAAAGTATAGAAAAAAGTTATTCTTGAAAAACTTGTGGTTCTAGGTGGAGAAGAAAGACAGAAGGGCAAAAGGAAAGAAAAGGGTGGAAGTAAGAAGAGAAAAACAAAAGGAATGCAGTCTGCACAAATATGTCAATATTTCTAAAGGCATGGAAGTCCTGATGCTCCTATTCATGTCTGAGGAAAACTAAACCTAGACTCAGTATGTAATGTTGATGAAGCAATACATTGTTTTTTTACATAGGCATTTTAATATAGTATATTATATAGTATATTGTGGAATATTTAATATGGTATATTAAACATTATTTAAGTGCTCAGAAAAAAAGAAAAGTGGGTAAAGGTCCACATGCTGTCTCACTGCTGGGGTCTGTGAATGCTGCTCAGGCAGATGCAGGACTAGGCTACATTCTATGCTCTCCACCATGGTGATGCTGGGCTAGTAGAATGCCTACACCCGCTCAGGGGTGGCAGAATAAAGACTAGGATGGAGTTCCCATTCTGGGTGATAGCAGACTAGGGCTAAAGCTGTGGTTCCCTAACTCCCAAACACCCAGGCGCCTCTGGGAACTGAGAGGAGTCAGAACAGAAGGGGCCTGCACATTGAGCCAAAGTTGTGGGTGGGGGAATCCGGCTTAGCTCAGGGGAGATTGTGTAGAGAGCAGAGGGTCCTTAGATGGGAGACTTAATCAGCCCCACTATATATAAAGAAGCCCCTCCCACGCCCCATGGCCTTTCTTAATGAGATAGCCCTTGCTTGTCCAAACGGTTTATTTATAGTTTATTTATAGATAGATGAATGTAATTGACTCAAGGTAGACCAGAGATTAGACACCTTTTACAGGTGTCGGGAAGAGTTTATCAGCTAAACCCTCAGGAACCATCTATATACCTCATTAGCATGGAGAAGTCTGTACTACGTAACTAGTTACCACGATCCTCAGGTAGGGTGTCATGGTCACACGCTCCAAGACAGGAAACAGGTTGGGAATAGATGAAAGGTCTACCACTCTCAGCTATGAGAATTACTGTCTTTCTGAATCTGCTCAACCTTCCCAGTTTTTGTCTGGTGACACAGTTCTACTGGCCTTACAACTAGGGGTGTGCCTTCAAGCCTGTCAGAGAGCTGATTTCTACAGACACCATCTTTTGATATTACAAGTTAAGGACAAGTATTCTTTTCATTATAACTTTGAGACCATTTTACTTCATACTTTGTTTTTAATGCATTTTAAATTAAAATATATTTCTATCACTTTCCCTTTCCTTTTGTTATTTCAGTCCCTCCCAAATATTCTCCCTGTGAATCTGTCATTTGCCCCGACTCTCAATTTGATAGACCCTTTTTATTTGATTATTATTGTTACATATATCTATATACTTGCATCTATATGTAGCTGTAAGTATGCAGAAATTGTGCATGTATAGTTTCAGGGCTGGCCATTTTGTACTGGGTGACCAGATAGGAGGCTCATCCCTTGGCGGCTAATTCTCTGACTCTTAGCAGGCATTAATTGTGGGTAGTTCTTTGTCTAGGCTGGGAACCCATGAGATTTTTCCTCCTTATTGACTCGCAGAAATTAACTTGAGGCTTTATATTTTAGCTTCTAAAATTCTAAAGTAACTGAACAGCTAATTAGTTTTATGGAAAGATAACACTGAGTCTTTCAGTAATATTTTATACTGTATGCTGAAGCAAGGAACTAATAGGTCAATATGCTTAAGGTTCTAAAAGAGCCAAATTTGTTAAAGGCAAGACTACATAATTATCGTTTAAATGCTGAAGAAATATAAAAAGGATCCCACTCCTCTTGGCAAACTTATAACTCAATCAGAAACATTAACTATCCATTTTATCATCACATGCAGAATAATTAGGCATTGACTAGAGGGCATCAGCAGCACAGATCTTAAGAATGGTACAAATTTTTGTTAGTTTAAGTCCTCTGGGCACCTGTCTGATAAAAAGACCTGGCACTATGAACAACTTTCAAAAGATTAAAAAGAACTTTACGACACAGGGGACTTAGGAAGAAACAATCATTTAATCTAAATTTTGAACACTAGCTGGCCTGATGATACTCCACATGCAAAGATTTGAATTGTCACTACTCGATTTTGCTCATTATTGTTAAAGAAAATATAATTAGGGTCTCAGGATATTCCCCAACATTTACAACACTTACCAAAGCAACCTAAGCTCTTAATTAATATGATTTTGTAGTGCTTTCAATTTCATGCTGACTGTTTCTGCCTACACTAAAATTTAAACACACACACACACACATATAGAGTCAATCTATCCTGGGCATATAAGCATATAAACAATCTATATGAGTAGATACTGAATTGTACATTATATCACAATTATTTACCTTACATAATGGAAACTTTATACTTATATATCTATACTTATATATACATTATATATATTTCCTTGGCACCTGATAGACATGATTTCATCTATGAGTCTTGCCATTTTGAATACCTGATCTAAGTGAAATCATGAAATATCTGTTGTCTTGACTAGCTTATTTACTTAGCATACATACTTCATACTCATCTATACTGTTTAAATGATATTCTCCCTTTATTTAAAAGGCTGACTAGCATTCAGCAGCATTTACATACCACACATTCTTTATTCCTCCACCAATAGATGTTTGGGTTGTTCCTCACTCTTTGTATTATGGGTATAACATTGATGAACATGGGGTTATGAGATAAAGATTTCCATTATTTTTTGCTAAATACCCCTAAGTAGAGTCAGTACCTATGATGGTTATTTTTCTGGACTCTATACTGTTTGCATAGCGATTGCACCATTCTACATTTCCAAGAAAAACAAATAATGGTACAACTTGTAGATACAATTTCTTGAGGTCAGTCCTTTAGTCCTATGAGAGCAGACCACTGATGCTTTAAAAAGAACTGAGACTGTGAGATGTTCAGCAGAGCAAACTTGTGAAGATCTGAATGGCAATTCAATATTTTTTCACATATATAAATGATCAGACCTACTGAGACTAACCTCATTTGTGCATTTTCCTTAGATTATTTTTTAATGATATGGGGAGAGAGGTCATAGGGAATATATTGTTCCTCACTAGGAAAAATGTGCACTCAATTACATACCTATCTTCAGTAATCCATCTTGCCTCCATCAGAAATGTTTTTCAACCTCGACATTGTAAATTACTAACATTAATGCAAAATAACTCTTGCCTTTGAAGCCATAGACAAATTCTGTCAACCAAAACAAAAGTGGACACTTAACTTGAGCAAAATTCATAAATATATACATTCTTAAAATTCATCTCTGAAGGGGACTGTCATTTTAAGTTAAATGAAATCTTTAATAGATGCCTATTTTATATTTGTATGGAAGTCATGTTTTTTGCCCTTTTCTGAAAGCTATCTTTTAGCAAATGCATTAGTGTTCCTGCTGTGCTCAAACACTGAAGGAGAGTGGCTCAGAGAAAGTGTATCTTAGGCACTAGTACAATGTGGCGACCATCAGCCAATTATAGTTCTGGCAGGAAAAGATTTGAGTATTACATTTCAGTGGCCACCTAGGTCATATAAATGTAGATAATGAATTTCATTGAGTATAAAACACATATAATGTGTCTTTTTTTCCCAAGCTAAGTTCAAATCTTACTGTTTGTTATTAACCCAAAAAACACTAGAAACATTAGCAGAAAAACTAATTGTCATAATAGATAGTTCACTTATTGAGGTGCTAGTATATGTTTATTACATATACTAAGTAAGTACATCATACTTCTTCTGTCCAAAAGATGAGATTTTATGATCCTGGTAAATAATCTGAAACAATTAAAATCAAAACACCACACACAGACACACACACAGACACACACACACACACACACACACACACACACACACACACACACGTGCATGCCGCTATCCAAGTTTCTTTTATTAAAAAATAAACAAACATTACATTGTGATGCATAATATAGTTTGCAATGTTTTCCAAATCTGCAGGACATTTGTTAATACAATTTCCATAAATCTGTCACAATATTTTAAGAGCATGACATTAAATTTGATAGGATTTTTGTTGCTTATTAGTGTACACCATAACAAATTTCTTTTTTGTTTGTTTGTTTTTCTTCTAGATACAAAGTTCTGGCTTACACAAAATTAATCATGAGCATGGCTTGCTTATGATGAGTTAGTGGATTCTATTAATTTTGTGCTTTTCTTTGATGGAAAAGATCAAAGTTTTCAGAAGAATGAAGATAGGGAGTAGAAGAAAATGAAATGCTGCTCTAGGAAATGAAATGCAGTATTACAAAGTGGATTCTCTGCCTGTGAATACACAATATCTAAAAACAGCAAAGTTAATTTTCCAACATTAACATTTTCTGTAATCTTTATTTTATAAAAGAGAGAAAAATAATACATTTTTATTAACATTTTAATTTATTCTTCTCCCAAGCACAGTTTCCCCTCCATCCACTCCTCCCTGTTTTTCCCTCCTCCCCTCTGCCCGACATCCACCACTCCTCAGTTTTCTGTCAGAAAAAAGCAGACCTCTTAGGGATATAAACCAAACATGTTGTAACATAAGACAGTAAGACTAAGCAACAAACCCTCATGTTATGGCAGGGTGAGGTAACTCAACAGGAAGAAAATTGTCTCAAGAACATAAGAAATAGTCACAGGCACCCCAACTACCGCGGTCAGAAGTTCTGCAAACATACCAAGCTAACATCCATAACATAGACGCACAGGACCTGTGGCAGACCCATGCAGGCTCTGTGATTGGTGCTTCAGTTTCTGTTACCTCCTGGAGCCCTGCTTAGTTGATTTTGTGGGACCTGTTCTCCTGGAGTCCTAGACCCCTCTGGCTGCTATGATTCTTCCCCATCACCAGTTCCCCTGAGTTTTCTAAGCTCCAAGAGGAGTGACCCCATGGATATCTCTAATTTGGTTCCTCTTTCTGCCTAATACTTGGCTATGTATCTCTGCATCTGATCCTGTAAGCTGCCAGAGGAAGCCTCCCTAATGGTAATTGGGCTAGACACTGATCACTGAGTGTAGCAGAATAACATTAGAAATCATTTTATTGAATTCTTATCATGGGTCTGTGGGCTATCTAGCTTCTGGTTTCTAGTCATCCAGACAGTGTTGGATATAAATGTCCTTTCATGGCATGGGACTCAAAATAGGCCAGTCATTGCTTGGTCCCTCACAAGTTCTGCACCTCCATTGCTCCAACAACTTGCCAGCAGGATAGATTTTAGGTTGAAGGTTTTGTGTCTCTGTGTGAAAGTTAGGTGGGTTGATGTCCCTGACCCATCACTAGAAGTTTCCTGGTTATGGAAGATGCATTGGTTCAGGAGTCATTAGAAGTCCTCCGTAGGATCACCTTCATAGAATTCTGGAAGTTTTCCACTGCACTAGGTTTTCCCTTCACCTCCAATTCAGTCCTATCTCCATTCATCCCCATACTTGATCCCTCCTGGTCCCATTCTCACCCACACCAGTACATCTGCAGAATCTATTCTATTTTCTATCCACAAGGAGATCCATACATCCCCCTGAACCCTCCTTGTTACTTAGCCTTTCTGGATCTATGGCTTGTAACCTTATTATCCTTCATTTAATAGCTAGTATCAAGTTATAAATGATTATACACCATGTTTGTCTTTCTGGATCTGGGTTACCTCACTTCAAATGAACATTTTTCTAGTTCCATCTGTTTTTCTGCAAATTTCATGATGGTATTGTTTTTAAAAGCTGAGTAATACTCCATTGTACAAACATACCATATTTTGTTTATCCATTCTTCTGCTGAGGGATATCTAGGTTGTTTCTAGGTTCTGAATATTATGAACAAAGCTCTTATAAACATAGTTGATCAAGTGTCCTTGTGTTAGGTAGAGTATCCTTTGTGTATATCTCTAAGAGCTATTTACCAGAGTTATATAGCTGAGTGTTGAGGTAGATTGATTCCCAGTTCTCTGAGAAACTACCAAATTGATTTTCAAAGTGGTTGTACAAATTCGTACTCCCACCAGCAATGGAGGAGTGGTCCCCTTGCTCCCCATCCTTGTCAACCTGAGCTGTGACTTGTATTATTGATCTTAGCCATACTGCAATTCTGACAGGTGGAATCTCAAAGTATTTTTTATTTACACTTCCCTGATAACTAAAGATTCTGAATAATTATTTGTTTCTCAGCCAATACAACTTCCTCTATTGAGAATTCTCTGTTTAGATCTATACCCCACTTTGAATTGAATTATATCATTTGTTGATGTCTCGTTTCTTGAGGTCCCATTTGTTAGCTACTGATCTTGTGAGTGTTCGGCTGAGGAAATTGTCTCCTGTGCCAATGCATTCAAGGCTAGTCCCTACTTTCTCTTCTGCAAGTTCATTATGCCTGGTTATATGTCAAGGGTTTTGATGCTCTTAAGTTTTGTTCAGTATAATAAATATGGATCTATTTTCATTCTTCTACATGCAGATATCTAGTTAGACCAAGATGATTTGTTGAAGATAGTATCATTTTTCCTTTGTGTTGTTCTGGCTCCCTTATCAAAAGCCATGTGTCCATAACTGTGAGGATTTATATGTAGACCATTGGTGTGAGTTTGATTCCATTGATCAATGTGTCTGTGTATATGCCAATACCATGTGGTTTTATTAATGTGGGTTTTTATATTGACCTTTTTTTCTAGAGTATCTTGAATTTTAACCATATCAAATCCACATGTTCTCCATTCCCTTGCCCATTCTCCTTGCCCCTCCTCCCCTTCCTTCCTGCATACAAACTAACTCGCCTTTCATACCTATAACAGTTATATCCAATTTAGGATTTACAAATGAGATAAAATATGCAATGCTGATCTTTCTGAAACTGACTTATTTCACCCATTATAATTTGATGATTGCTGTTTGCATCCCTTTTACAGTCGACTATATAATCCATTCTTCATTATGTCTGAATGAAGCTCCTCTGGGCACGTGTGCCAAATGCTTTTTATCCACCTCTTTATAGGATCCTAAAATAATTTCATAAAGTGGGGATTTTAAATAGTCCTACAATAAATATAGGTGTACAACATACTAACATGGAGTGCTTTGGGTATACAATAAGAGTTAGTATAGCTAGATCTAATGGTAACTCTATTTTAGCCATGTTAATACCAAAAATATGTAAGGGTTCACCTTTCTGCTGATTTTTTGGC
The DNA here is from genome assembly GCF_011064425.1 of Rattus rattus. Lineage (NCBI taxonomy): Eukaryota > Metazoa > Chordata > Mammalia > Rodentia > Muridae > Rattus > Rattus rattus. Next base: position 119,952,836 of record NC_046159.1, read on the forward strand.
TAGTGTCCAATGCCCTTGATAGCCATTCTAACTTGTGGAATCTCGAAGTAGATATGAATTACACTTCTCTGATGATGACTAAGGATGTTGACTATTTTTCATGTGTTTATTAAAAATGTATCCTCCATGTTCTGAGGAACGTCTAGTTCATAAGCATGTTTAGAAACTGGTTTGTGTATTTGAGATCTTTTTAGGTAGTTAGCTGAATTAATGTTTAGCTATCCTAAATATTAATCCTTTATCTGATCTATAGTTAACAATACATTTTCCCTTTTTCTGCAGGTTATCTCTTTCCTAAATTTTTTTCCTTTGCTGTATAGGCTTTTGAGAAGTAAAAACAGAAGCACCAAGATAAAATGCCAACAATGAAAATACTGACTCCTGGAACTTCACAGAAAGCAGATTTGCAGATGACATTCAGTGGCAAGAGTGTTTATTAAAGAATTCCCTTGGTACTCACAACTATGGAAGAGATGGAGAGACAAGTTGATCAGAGTAAGAGGTCTGTTGTGATGCATGCCAGGCAACTCCACAGGGAACTCATAAGCTAAAACTACCTGTCAGAGTAGCCATGAGAAGCTCAAATGGGCTATCTTCAATTCAGTCTTAGAAGTAGGTTACTCTAAGAAGAATGTGACCTTGAGTTGGGCAGCTCTCCATGTTAAGAAGATCCCTGGAGGCTGCCTGCAGGTAGCTCACACATCAGCTTGGACTAATTTCTTTTATGTGATTCTGGAAGGCATCTGTGAACCAAATAAAACTTAGGGTCTCAGGTACAACATCTTTTATACAACCAGGTATATGTTCCAAGTGAATACAACATTTTTCATAGATAAATGATAGTTTTAAATTAACGTTATCAATAGTTGAGATTATTTTATTTAAGTTTATTCATTTTTTGTTTGTTACTGGGAGAGATAAGCTTTTTTGTATGCTTTGCTCATGAAACAGAATGTTTTCCTAATATGCAAACTTGAAATTGGTATTGCATTTTGGAAATAGAAAAATTGCATCAAGATATCTAAGGAATATATTGAACGTGATTTTAAATTACTTTAAAAATCAAACTTTTAAAGAATTATATAAGGATGCTATTAACTATAATTTCTATGTTATGTTCACATATTAGTATTAAAATATCAGTGAATTTTAATTGGAAGTTTTCTGTTAGAGTTGTCATAAGAAACTTTGATTTAACCCAGAACAATTTAGGAATGATTAAATTGACAAGCATGAGGCTACTGTTGGTCTATACCAGTTTCTTCTAATAAAAGAATTTGATGTCTAATTCTGGTTGAAAAAAAATCAGGAAACTGACAATGGCCACCCAAAACTTAGGGCTGCCACCAAGTAGTATGTATAAATTTACCACACTTGTTACTCCGTTTTTGTTTGTCTGTTTATGATCCTCAGTTATGAACAGAAATCATGAGGGTTAAACATTGAATGGCAGTAAAAATGTACTAATAAGTGGATATTAGCCCAAAAGCTTGGATTACCCAAGATACAACCTAAAGACCACATGAAGCTTATGAAGAACGATGGCCAGAGTGCAGATGCTTCAGTCCTTCTTAGAAGGGGAAACAAAAATATTCACAGGAGGAGATATGGAAACAAAGTTTGGAGCAGAGACTGAAGGAATGGCCATTCAGACCCTGCCCCACCTGGGGATCCAGCCTGTATACATACAGCCACCAAACCCAGACAATATTGCTGATGCCAAGAAGTGCATGCTGACAGGATATAGCAGTCTCCTGAGAGGCTCTTCCACAGCACAACAAATACAAAGACAAATGCTCACAGCCAACCATTGAACTAGAACAGGATCCCCAAAGGAGGAGTTAGAGAAATGATTGAAGGAGATGAAGGGGTTTACCACCCCATAAGAACAACAATACCATTCAAACATAGCTTCCAGGGACTAAACCACCATCCAAAGAGTACACATGGACAGACCCATGCCTCCAGCTGCATATGTAGCAGAGGTTGGGCACCAGTGGGAGGAGAAGCCCTTGGTCTTGCCGAGGCTGGATCCCCCAGTGTAGGGGAATGTCAGGGCGGGGAGGTGGGAAGGGGTGGGAGGGTGGGGTGTTAGAAAAGGGATAACATTTGAAGTGTAAATTTAAAAATATCCAATTAAAAATAAGTAACTGAATCTTACAAGAAAACAATTTCACATCCCCACTGTTCTTAGCTCTGTGGCAGCAATGCAAACGCAGAAAGTCCAAGTATTTATACAAGTACAGAGTATAAGTACTGAACAAAGCAGGCACCGCATTTTAACGATATAGAAACCTGTGACTATATAAAGGATAGATAATATCTTCAGCAAATGGCTACTAGACTTTCCTTAAATGAGTCCCTAACAGGGACTTTGATGCAAAAATTCTATGGTAAAAAAAGACTAAACCCATCACTTCTTAGTACTGATTGTCTTTCAACAGTTTTAAGATTCAATGATTCCACTGTTTTATTTTAATTTCCCCCAAAGAAGTTTTCACAGCTCCCTGAACTTTCCACACACGTGGATCCTCAAAATCTAAGGGAGATCTACTGAGTCAATGAAGGTTCTCAATTACCTCACAGGGTTGTAACTACAACTGCATTTAAGCTATCACTTCCAGAATCATACATACAAATTCACCACAGGAAAGCTCATTTCCCAGCATTCTATAAATATTGCTGAAAGATTTCGTCAGAACAGCACATCTTTTATTTCTTCATTGTTTTCAACACCCGGATCACCAGAAATTACTCTTTCCAAATCAAGCTTCATATCTTTTTAAAATTATGCCTAGTGTTTAAAATTTTAATATACTATTCTTGGACTCAGAACATCGTTGTAACGCATTGTGCTTTCCACTGTCTTAGCATTCAGGAAATCGTCATATATTAAAGAACATGAAAATAACTCCTACCCCTACTCCACAAAGCTTTTTCATTTCTTGCAGAAGCCCCTGCATTCCATCTAAATTCCCTTCTTATTCACCTCATTTATTCTTATCACATTTTTTTACTTATTCTTTTTTAACAAATAAAGCTAGATTTGTTTGTGATGGACAACATAATATTATGATATGAAGAGTCTTCAGTTCTGACTTTAAAGATAGCTCTAGAGGACTGGTACTTACAATGGAGTCATGTCAGTTGTGTTTTCTTGCATAGTACATTACTCTATAACACCAACATTGGCAGGGAGCTCCATGATTCTAGGCAACATGTATCTTTCTTTCTCCCTGTGGCAAGTAACAGAAGATCAAAAGTTAGTAGGGAACTGACATGTCTCAACTAAGCAGGTGTCAGTATGGCACCTGGATTTACTATACAACAGTTAGCAAACACTCTCTGCTGCCAGGCATGCATCTCTGCAGTAGAATAGAAGACAAAAGCATTTCAAAGTAGATAGAAAGAGAAGGAGCGAGATATGGACTGTCTGGAAGACTTCCTTAAGTTTGTGACCATGTTGTAGTTATAAGGTGATTCTCCTCACCTGTTTTCTCTAAAAGAATAACCTAACATATTTCCAAAAGTAAGCAATTATATTCTAATTAATGTATAATAAAATGCTTATAAACCTTAGGATCACTTAACATTTATTAGCTGCATAATCTTGAAGTACTTATAATTTCCTATTCTGAAAATGGAAACTGCTAAAATGTAGAGGAATTAATATATTATAAGAATATATTAATAACTTTCATGTCCATTACCTCCTTGATAAAGCCAATGTTAAGGAAACTACTTAGTTTCTTCCAAGAATTAAAATGTATATTATTTATGAATATTAAAATACCACCCAAATACTAGCAACAACAACAAAAAATAGTTCAAGCTAGTAGTGGTGGCATACCCTTTAACTCCAGCACTTGGGAGGCAGAGGAAACCAGATCTCTGAATTCATGTCCATCCTAGTCTACAGAGGAAGATGTAGGACAGCCAAGGCTACACAGGGAAACCCTGTCTCAAAAAAACAAACAAACAAACAAACAAATGAAACAAAACCAAAACAAAAATAACGACAACAAATTAAAGAAACTGTGACCTTCCCAGATTCCTTATTTCTCTTCCTGTTTTTGCTGTTGGAGTTCCATCATGTATGCAACAACAGCAAGATTTCCAGCACCATACAAACAATTAACTTTACCTGAGACTTCAAACTAATTTTAAAACTGTGAGTTATCCTCACATTTTTCCTCTGTGGTATATTGATAGTCCCTCCATTTAACTTTGATCTATTTTGAAGGAAAAAGAACTATTGAAGTTCTGCCATAATTTCAAAAATATTATGGGATTGTGATGCTGAACTGTCTGCTGTGGGAACCTGATGAAAGCTTACGTGAATGTTTGAGAGGAGAAGAGAACCTTTCATGAAAGTTTGTTATTGTCAAGGACTGATACCTCTGACCCACAGAAATTAGCAAAGTCTTCCCTGGCTAGTGTGGTCATGTTGGTAGTATATGAACAGACTTATCAACCTTATCTTCCTTCTCCAGGATGACCACACCTAGACTGTTCCCTCTAAGGTACCAGCCAAGTCCTCTCCCCAGCTGTTCTATTCATAATAAACAGACTGAGTTTCCTGTTGAATGTTTGATGCTGCTTTATCAGAGCAAGAACATCCTTGCTGATCCCAACTTTAATGCACATATATATGTCTGTGTCTGTCCATGTTTCATTGCCCCCTCACCCCAGTCATGTCTCCAGACCCAGTCATGATGGATACAGTTCATCTTCAATAGGATGAAAGTTCTCTTTATCTTATTTCTACTACACCTCTGAACATACTTTCTAATACAAGAATTTTTCATAATATTCAATTTGTTCCTCAGACTTCTTTATACCTAGAGATACATAATCAATCAATCAAAATGGATAAATAAATAAATGTAACTTCTCTTCCTATTTATATGCCTTTGTAGTTAATATGAACACTTATTTTCACTGTTTGGCTTCAACAAGGTGGTTTCTATAATCTGATAATCTTTTGTTTTGTTTTGTTTTGTTTTGTTTTACCATTCTGGGGACTGAGTACATGACCTACCTGTTCTTCTAGTGATTGACAGCTTCACCCTCTAATAATAGTGTCACTAGATGATCATTTTTCTCTCTGGAACTTTAAAAACTTCACTTTGTATTATATTTGAAAAATCCTAATGTTCATCTATAATTTTTTTCTCAAGTATTTGGCCAGAGTTCGTGTAAATGTGTGAATTTTACCTATAAAAATTATGGGTGAAGTGTATATAAAATTTGTTAAAGTCATAGAAATATTAGTTCAACAAATTCTCACTAAGCAAATTCATTGATATAATGAATATAAACATAACTTTTATTCTCTTGATGTAATTGTCATCTTGGAAGCTATTTGTTGAATAAATTCACCCTTTCTAGCTCTTTCTGAACGCTGGCTATCTGGTTCAACTTAGCAGTTTTGGCTCAAACTTCTTTCCAAGATGGCTGATTCAACCTGACTTCTCTAAGTTTCTCATTGAATTGCGTTTCTTGCCCTCAAAATTAACTCTAGCAAACTGTTCTAATCATATGATTCCTTCTCATTCTGTGGATCACTCTGACTTCACCTGTGTCAGGCTTATTCTCTCTGTAACCTGTCTGAAACTGTCTCAGTAAAAACTGCCTCTTCTCCAAGAAGAACTGCCACCAACTGAACTGACATGAACTCAACTCCATTGTATTGCTTCTCCACTTACTCCCAACAAACTGACTCAACTCCTCTACACTGAACTCAACTCACTGAAAAGTACTGACTCTCTCTTCTTGCACTGCTCTTAAATAGCCTCCCTTTCCTGCCTCTTCTGAAAATTGGACAGATCCTATCTCTGACTCATTCTGTCAAATCACTCTCTGACCTATCAGTTTGTCTGCCCCTCAGTTAGACATCACTTTCAAACATGCCTGCTTCCGTCTACAAACTAACCATACCTGCATTGTTTAGAATTAAAAATGTGCTCTACAAGTGTGTCCCTTGTTGAGGTTTGGTCTTGTTGTCTATTATAATTTTAAATGTACACCCCAAGACCTAGAGTCTACACACAGACCTAAGTAACCCTGCATCCAAATTATTTCTAATTGGTAGATAGATATCAACAGCTAATAGCTGGGCAGAGGAGGCATAGGTGAGGTTTAGGTTTTCTAAGCTTGGGGTCAGAAGAGAACCAGAGTAGAGAAGAAGAAGGTGCAGGAGGAGAAAGGAGAAGCTCTATGGGTTAGAAGAGTCATAAATATGGCCCTGAGGGCCGGACAATTGGGGTGAAGCAGCTCAGATGAAATATAATAAATCCCAAGTAATAATTCAGACTTATCAGTAGGAATGCCGATTCTAGCAACATAGAGGGTAGGTATCTGCTGTTCAATGTTTATTATAAATATAAAGGTTGGGCTGGAGAGATGGCTCAGCAGTTAAGAGCACCCGACTGCTCTTCCAGAGGTCCTGAGTTCAATTCCCAGCAACCACATGGTGGCTCACAACCATCTATAATCAGGTTTGGTGCCCTCTTCTGGTGTATCTGAAAACAGCTACAGTGTACTTATATATAATAAATGAATAAATAAATCTTAAAAAAAATAAATATAAAGGTTGTGTATGTCTTTTATCCAAGAATGAAATGATCAAAGCTGGGTAGAAATCTCAGGTCAAGGTTAAATAATTTCCACTACAGTCTATATTCTAGCCAGAGCTGCTATGTTGTGGGATTTAAATTCCTCTACAAATGAGCTCCTCATCTTAGTAGCAGAAGTAGACTTCAAATACTAGACTTCAGCTCTTAACACTTCCTCTCAAATAAAGTAAGCACTATCTCAGCTTCCAATAACATTATTCCTCCATGTTTTTATGCTTTGGGTTAGTGACATTAACTTCCAGTTTAGGTGTCATTCCACATACTACTAGTAAAGAAAACAACATGCATTTTTTTACTGGACATTTTATGTATTTAAACATCAAATGTTATCCCATTTCCTGGTTTCCCCTCCAGAATTCCCTTATCTTATCCCTCTCCCCATGCTCTTAAGAGGGTGCTTCCCCTCCCACCCACCACTCCCACCTCACCACTCTCATATTCCTCTACACTGGGGAATAGAGCCTTCACAGGACCAAGGGCCTCTCCACCTACTGATGCCAGATAATGCCATCCTCTGCTACATATGTGGCTAGAGGCATAGGTTGCTCCATGTTTACTCTTTGGTTCCTGGTTTAGATCCTGGGAGCTCTGGGGAGGGAGTCTGGTTGGTTGAAATTGTTATTCTTCCTATGGGGTTCAGTCCTTTCTCTAACTTCTCCATTGGGGTCCCCATGCTCAGTCCAATGGTTGACTGTGAGCATCTGACTATGTATTTGCTGGGCTCTGGCAAAGTCACTCAGGAAACAGCTATAAGGGCAACTGTCACAAGCACTTCTTGGCATCAGCAATAGGGACATCTGGGTTGTTTCCAGTTTCTGACTACTATAAATACAGCTGCTATGGACATAGTGGAGCATGTGTCCTTTTTACATATTGGACCATCATTTGAGCATATGTCCAGGAGTGGTATAGCTGGGTCCTCAGGTAGTACATGTCCAATTTTCTGAGGAATAACCACACAGATTTGCAGAGTGATTGTACCAGTTTGAAATCCCACCAACAATGGAGAAGTGTTCCTTTTTCTCCACATTCTAATCAGCATTTCTTGTCACCTGAGTTTTTGATCTTAACCATTCTGACTGGTGTAAGGTGGAATCACAAGGTTGTTTTGATTTGCATTTCCCTGATGACTAAGGATGTTGAACATTTCTTTAGGTGCTTCACAGCCATTCAATATTCCTCAGTAGAGAATTCTTTGTTTAGCTCTGTATTCCATTTTAATGGGGTAATTTGGTTCTCTGGAGTCTAACATCTTAAGTTCATTGTTTATATTGGATAATAGTCCTCTATAGAATGTAGAATTGGTAAAGATTCTTTCCTAATCTGTTGGTTGGCATTTTGTCCTGTTGAGAGTGTTCTTTGCCTTTCAGAAGCTTTGCAGTTTTACAAGGTCCCATTTGTCAATTGTTCTTAGAGCATAAGCCATTGGTCTTCTGTTCAGGAAATTTTCTTCTGTGCCCATGAATTCAAGGCTCTTCCCTACTTTCTCTTCTCTTACTTTGAGTGTATCTGGTTTTATGTGGAGGTCCTTGATTCGCTTGGACATGAGCTTTGTACAAGGCAATAAGAATGGATCGATTTGCACTCTTCTACCTGCTGACCTCCAGTTGAACCAGCACCATTTGTTGAAAATGCTGTCTTTTTTCCATTGGATGTTTTTAGCTCCTTCAGGAAAGAACAAGTGACCATAGGTGTGTGGGTTCATTTCTAGGTCATCAGTTCTCTTCCATTAATCTACCTTCCGGTACCAATACCATGCAGTTTTTATCATGATTGCTCTGTAATACAACTTAATGTCAAGGATGTTGATTCCCCCAGAAGTACTTTTATTGTTAAGAATACTTTTTGCTATTCTGGGTTTTTTATTATTCCACATAAATCTGCAAATTGCTCTTTCTAGCTCTATAAAAATAAAGAATTGGGTAGGAAATTTGATGGGGATTGCATTGAATCTGTAGATTGCTTTCAGAAGATGGCCATTTTTACTCTATTAATCCTGCCAGTCAACAACCATGGAAAAATTTTCTATCTATTGAGATCTTCTTTGATTTCTTTCCTCACTTGAAATTCTTGTCATACAAATCTTTCACTTTCTTGGTTAAACTCACCCCAAGGTACTTTATATTATTTACAACTATTGTGAAGAGTGTCATTTCCCTAATTTCTTTCTTAGCCTGTTTATCATTTGAATAGATGAAGGCTACTGATGTGTTTGAATTAATTTTATATCTAGCCACTTGACTGAAGTTGTTTATCAGGTTTAAGTGTTCTCTAGTGGAAATGTTTGGGTCACTTACATATACTATCATATCATCTGCAAATAGTGATTTTTGACTTCTTCCTTTACAATTTGTATCCCTTTGACTTTCTTCTAATGAGATAATCATGTGTTTTTTCCTTTGAGCTTATTTATATAGTGGATTATTTTGACAGATCTCCATATACTGAATCATCCCTGCAACCCTGAGTTGAAACATACTTGATCATGGAGAATAATTGTTTTGATGTGTCTTGGATTCGGTTTGCAAGAATTTTATTGAAGATTTTTGCAATGATATTTATAAAGGAAATTGATCTGTAGTTCTCTTTCTTTGTGGGTTTTTTTTGTTTGTTTGTTTTGTTTTTTGGGTAGACACTTCATACTCATCAAAGGAAAAATCTACCGAGATGAATTTCAATTCTGAACATAAAAGCACCAACATTCATAAAAGAAACTCTACTAAAGTTTGAAGCACACAATTGCACCTCACACAATAAGAGTAGGAGAGTTCAACACCCCACTCTCAGCAATGGACAGATCATGGAAACAGAAACTAAACAGAGACATGGTGAAACTCAGGAAGTTATGAACCAAATGGATTTAACAGATATCAATAGAACATTTCATCCTAAAACAAAAGAATATACCTTCTTCTTAACATCTGATGGTACCTTCTCCAAAACTGACCATATATTCAGCCACAAAACAGGCCTCAACAGATACAAGAAGATAGAAAAATCTATGCATCCTATCAGATCATCACAAACTAATGCTGGTCTTCAATAAGAAACAAACAAACAAAAAAACCCCAGAAAGCCCACATATATGTGGGAACTAAACAACACTCTACTCAATGATAACTTGGTCAAGGAAGTAATAAAGAAAGAAATTAAAAACTACTTAGAATTTAATGAAAATAAAGACACAACCTACTCATAATTATGAACACAATGAAAGCAGTGCTGAGAGGAAAAAATCATAGCTCTGAGTGCCTCCAAAAAGACACTGGAGAGAGCACACACTAGAAGCTTGAAAGCACAACTGAAAGCTCTAGACAAAAAGAATCAAATGCACCCAACAGGAGTAGACAGCAGGAAATAATCAAACTCGGGGCTGAAATCAACCAAGTAGAATCAAAATAGAACTATACAAAGAATCAACAAAACCAGGAGCTGCTTCTTTGAGAAAATCAACAAGATAGATAAAGCCTTAGCCAGACTAACCATAGGGCACAGAGACAGTATCCAAATTAACAAAATCAGAAATGAAAAGTGAGACAAACAAGAGAAACCAAGGAAATTCGAAAAATCGTCAGATCCTACTACAAAAGCCTATACTCAACAAAACTGGAAAATTTGAATAACATGGAAAATTTTCTAGACAAATACCAGGTAGCAAAGTTAAATCAGGATCAGATAAACCATCTAAACAATACCATAACTCCCAAAGATATAGAAGCAGACCTTAAAAGTCTCCCAAACAAAACAAGTACAGGATCAAATGGGTTTAGTGCAGAATTCTATTAGACCTTCAAAGAAGACAAAATACCAAGACTATTCAAACTATTCCACAAAATAGAGACAGAATGAACCCTACCCATATTTGTAGCCACAATTACACTTATACCTAAACATGTGTTTTTGAGAATAAATTATAAAAGAAGTCTTTTGCAAATATACCAATGAAAGTAATATATGTATGACAGGTTCTACTCATGTTCAGATGTTCCTCTCTATCATATATGTAATACTACCAAAGTATTTTTAAATGTAATTGTATCATTTTTCACATTTAAGGTACAATGACTAATCAGTGCTAATAAGCTATTGCTTTCTCAACCCTTTTAACTCTGGGGTTTGTTGCTGATATTGTTGTTGTTATTGCCATTGTTGTTGATGTTGGTGCTGCTTTAATCCTTGACATGGTTGTGTGTTCAGTTTTCTTTTTGCATAATTTTATTTTTTGAATATATATTTATTTCATACAATACATTTTGATAATAGTTTCTCATCTTCAAATTCCTTCTAGAGCCTCACCACATCCCCAATGACCCAAATCTACACCCTTTCTTTTTCTTTCCCATTAAAGAACAAAAGCTACTTGATGCCCTGTCTTTCTACTGGAGGTGGACTCTATAAGCTCACTTTCCCCCATACCTAATCATGTTTGCCTTTTCCCCTTCCGCTCCTCTTTCCCACTTCATCTTGTGATTTCTTTCTTCTTCCTCCCAAGTGAGATTGAAACATCCTCACTTAGGGCCTTCTGCTGTTTAACTTTCTTGAGTTCTGTGGATTTTATCCTAGGTATTCTGTACTTTTTTGACTAACATCCACATATTAGTGTGAGTACATAACATGCCTGTCCTTTTGGGTCTAAAATACCTCCTTCAGGGTGATATTTTCTAATTCATTCATTTGCCTGAAAAACTCCTGATATATTCACTCTTAATAGCTGAATAATATTCTGTTGCATAAATGAGCCACATTTTCTATATCCATTCTTTCATTCTGGGACATCTGAATTGTTTCCAACTTCTGGCTGTCTTGGATAAGGCAACTATTAACATAGTTGAGCATGTGCTCCTTGACATTCTACTATCAAAAACTCTGATGCAGATTGTTTCTGTCTAAAAGAACTGGAGGAACAATAGTAGAGAAGAGACTGCAGGAAAGGAAGTTCAACTTTGAATCTATCTCAACAGGAGGCTCTAAGACTTGACACTACTGCTGATCTACGGTGTGCTTACATACAGGAGCCTAATATGTCAATCCTCTGAGAGGCCCAACAAACAGCTGACTGAGACAGATGTAGATACTTAGACACAACCATTGGGCTGAAGTTAGGGAGCTCTGTGGTTGAATTATGGAAAGACTAAAGGAAGCTGAGGATGAGGGCTACCCCATAGAAAGACAAGCAGTCTCAACTAACCTACATTTCTCAGATACTGAGCCACCAACCAAGCAGTATACAAAATCTGATTCAAGGTCCCCAACACATATATAGCAGAGGACTGCCTGGTCTGACCTCAGTGGGAGAAGATAGGCCCCAGGAGTGGGGAGGCCTTGCAGGGTATGCTCTTGGAGACAGGAGGGAGGAGAAATGAGATGAGGAACTGTGGGAGGGCAGATCAGGAGGCAGACAACTATTGGATTGAAAACATTAAGGTAATAAAATAAAAAAGCCAAATATACAGACACACAACAGAGTAGGGCAATACAAGCAAGTAATCAAGAAGAACCTAAGATAAAGCACAAAAAACATATAGAGATGCTGAGAATGTGTTAGCATGGGTAGAAATTCCATAAAAACAATAAGAATGCCACTGAGTTGATCCTTTATTGGCCATCTACTGTGGGGAATGGGAACCTGCCATTACACGGAAGCAATACTCTGAAGTAATCTAAGTTTTTATTTTGTGAGCTGATGTCTACTGGAGATGGTTTCTGGTTTAAAGGTGTGGTGAATATCCACTTCTTTTAGCTCTGGGACCCCACCTGGCTTAGACCTATGGCAGCCCTATGCGTGCTGTCCCAGTCTCTGTACGTCATCTATGTCAGTCATGTTGAGTCTAGAAAGCCTTGTCGACTCTGAGAGACATCAATTTCCATTGTTTCTTACATTCCTTTTTCTTTTTATCAAAGTTTCATAGACCATAAGGTTAGGAATTTGAGGGAAGTATCCCATCTAGGACTGACATTTTCAAGGTCTCTCAGTTTTCCTGCATGTTTTTCAATTGTATGACTCTGTGTTTTTTTCCCATCTACTACAGATGAGAGCTTTCTCTGATGAAAGCTGAGAAAGACAACGGTGTATAAGTGTGTATAATGTCATTAGGAGCCATTTTATTGCTTTATCCCTTTGGCAGAATGAGAGTGTGTGGTTTTCCTCTAGGTCCCTAGCTTATATAATTTTAGGTTCATGGCCACAGAGGAGTATCCAACATAGATTAACACCAATAAAACAGTGGTTGGCCAACACATTTGGTTTTAATTCAATTATCACTATACAGAAAGGGATTTTCTTAGTTATAACTATAGTTAAATATTCTTCGTTTTTAAATGATTGCTGTGAAACCATCTGCCTTTCAATGGTGATTAGATTAATCACACCTTAGTGACTATTTAGTTTTATTTCTTATATATATATATATAAAACCATTCTGTTTACTGTCATTCTTATCTTTGTGTCTTTGTCACTTTTGTTTACATAAGTGCTTTGTGTCTCCATCCTTTCCATATTCTTCTAGCATCTCATTTTTGAGGATTAGCATATGTCTTATAGTTTCTTAGATACATTTATAAATAGTTAAATGCTACTTTCAAACAGTTCCATTCTTTGGAAATGTTATACTCTGTATGAGAACATTTCTCCTTCCTGTTTGATACCATAATGATATAGCTCTTTTCACTTAGCACACATGGCTATTACTGCTCTAGTAATTGCTGCTACTATTCTAAAGAATCAAATGATAATATAAAGCATCTCCAACACTTTCTTCTTTACATCCACCTTTTCACTGAACAATTTATTTTAGTAATCCTCAATATGCAGGAGAATTCACCACAAAGTTATGCTGTCATTCTTTATTAGAAATAAGTCAAGTAAAGAGTGGTTAAGTAGCATGCTCAAGGCTACAGTCATACAAGTACAAATTAGCAAGAGAATACATGGAAGAAGCAGAAAAGAGTATTTTTGCTCATGAAGACCAATTAGTTTATGGGATACTTATATAAAATCATACAGCAAGGTATTTTCATAGAAACAAGGTACCATGATAAAATATTTTATTGTTAATAAAAAATGAAGACCATGATTGCTGTATGTTAAGATGAAATACTCATAATATGTGTGCAAAGAATCTTTAGCAGTCATTACTATCCTTATTTGTGTGGGGACCATAAGCGAGGAAAAATGACTTCCTGTACATCCAGAATCTGTGGTTAAATTTCATGTTTTTCTGAACACCTGGATTCAATGGCACTACCTTCTTTTACTTCCTAGTGTGTGCAATGAAAAAGTTAATGGCATATGACTAATGTTATCATAAATTTCCTGCCTCTGCTTAGTTATTTGCAAACTGCTTTCCACTGCATACTCCTTTGCTCACCCCTGCTTCCTATCTTATTACCCACTATCATCCATTTCTTTATGATTTTCCAGATTCAGGAGAGAAGCAGTGCAAGCAGAAAGGAGTTGTGGGAGTGTGCTCTTGTACTCCAGATGGCTGATGTGTGTCAGATTTGAGAAATCCAGTAAATCAGGGGAAGCATGCTGTTAAGGATCCTCTCAACCCTTCCACTACACAATGACCTTGAGAAACTATCTAGAAACTAGTTAGTTACAATAAACATATTACTCATCAAAGAGAAGCTTCATCCTACCAATTAGAGTTTATGTTGCAAAGCTAAATCATGAGCATAGCATCTCTAGAATAAAATGACAACATCTGGTTGGTTTCTGTCATTATGTAGATTGGCCTCAGCAGTTGGGAACAACAGCAGTACCCTTTTAGCTATTCAGAAGTTTCATTTAATAGTCCTGTTGTCAAAGAGATATTTGAAACATGTTGGTTTTTTTTGAGTTATCTCATCCAGCTTAGAAACTGAATTTCTGTCAAGTAAAAGGTGTTTTTTTTAGTACATGCAATCTAAAAGTATTATGAGAAGTTAATGAAAGAAATAAGAGATTGAGTATAAAAGTGATTTTTTAACTTTGCAGGTCACTGTCACTTCTTTCCGTCCTTCTAAACTATGAGCCTCTTCCATGCTTTCTTTCTGTGTTGAGCCCTCACCCTCCTGTCTCCACCAGCAAGAACTGATCCATCCTTTCTTCAATTGTGTTTCATACTCCTTTCTACCCTGAGACTAAGGGTACCCTATTATGCGGTTCTGTGAAAGTTTGAGTTTAATTATATTCAAGAAGAGCTTAATGACATCTTCACTTTTCAGGAAGAGAAATAAATAATATGTATTTTTACATATAGGATCTGATAAAAAAAAACTTTTGTCCTTAGATACATGTTATAATTAGATGGAAGAAATAATCCATTATTAGCATTAGGAATGAAGAAACCTCCTTTCTGTTTCCCTATCGTGTCTTTTAACCTATGAGCATAAAATAATTAAGTTGCTAGTTTTGGCAGATAAAATACAAAGTATCCAGTTGAATATAAATTTCAGATGAATATAAATAATTTAGGTCCTATTCATGTTTCAAATGTATTATGGTCATCATGTGTTTCAACTGTCAAGCCTAAAATTTCAAAGAAAGATTTCAGCTCATAATGAGAAATACTACAATAATGTGTAAGTGAACTGATGACAACTTTGTAAGGATACAAATTGTCTGCAATGGTCATCTATGAATAGTGGAGGACAGAAAATATTTTTTCATTTATTCTTACAATTGGTAAGTCCTTGTCTTTTTATTATAAAGTCATGAATTCTGGTAAAATTTTCATGCTAAACAATTAGGAAAAACTATCTTCCATATCTAAATTCACATGTCACATTCATGCAATGTTTAATTGCATTCCATAGGTCATGTCTTCAACATGTTCTTTATCAATGCTAAATTAAATAAAAGGCAATGCTGTAAATATAAAACATTTAAGTTTGAGTTGATTAAATTATTCTGTAATTCTAACACTGTTTATTGTTATTCTTATCTTTTCTAAATGAGGGTATTTTCCTAAGATTTTGTTTTTATTTAGTATAATATCTATACAACATTCTATTTCCTGGCATGCCATGTAATCTATAAATCAGTGGGATCAATATATTAAGATGAGAACTGCTACATAAAATGAAAACGTTAGGGTTATTGTATTCTTGTTAGAATTCACATTCTTGCTACAATTTGACTTTTCTTGTCTTCCCTTTGCCTTTAAGCCAATTATGACTTCTCAAGGCATTAACAATAACAAATCAGAAACAAAAAGAAAATTATCTAACCATATATCTTTGCCCAAATGATTCTTGTCACCATTTTACAATCATGTAGTTCTAAATCCCTTATCACATACCTAAATAATCACCTACAGACCATGAATCAATATGCAGTTTACAAATGGTCAATTCCCTCTAGCATTAAGTTTCATGTACTGTGATTTTTTTTCATAATTCTTCCTCGGAGAATTGGATAACAGTGCAGCAGTGCTATGTCTGTTTACATTCACAAGTTCCTACACATTGCACATATATACACTGCCACCTTGACATCCTTTCCTCTCATCAACTGATCATAAATAATTCCACATAAATGTAGGATGAAAGAAAGAAGACAGTGTAACAGGAGTAGGCACCATGCACCTTTGGGTCAATTGGTCAATTGTTTTACTTTTTCTTTCAGAATCTGTGTGTGTGTGTGTGTGTGTGTGTGTGTGTGTGTGTGTGTGTGTGTGTGTGTGTGTGTGATATGCTATAATCCACAGATCCAAAGAATCTAAGTATCACGTGGGCTTAAGAAGGGGCACATGAAACTCCCTGTGAAGAGAAAATAGAACAGACATCATGAGTGGATGGGATGGAGGGGTTTCTGGACGGGGAAGGATAGGGACTTAGAAGGACGAAAAGAGAGAGCACTAGGAGAGACGACTGGAATTGAAAATCATTTCTGGGTGGAGCTAGACATCTACGACAAGTTTATAACTAAAATCTCAGAATATATTGTCTCTAAAAAATTGTTTATTAGACCAAGAATAGTAACCAGTTCATTATGGCTAGGGTTTGCTTCAAAATCACACAGGCTTATGTTCTTCTTAATCTACGTGTTATAAATGGAATCCTTAACTGCCACTACCTGGGGCACCACTGTATCTACTGGATTAAGTTGAAAACACCCTCTATCAATTACATTATTAATCTCTATTCAAATGCTACTTAAAACTAGTAGCCATTTCAAGCCATTGTACAAAAGGGTCAGAGTAACCCCCTTTTGGAGTAATGAACTGTCTCTAAATTTCAAAAAACCCACTTAATAATTTTATACCTAATTCTTGTTTGGAGGAGGAGTCAGAAGAATAAATTTAGTCATTAAAGTGGAATATTTTAATATGTCCCATATTGTCTGAGGTAAAAGGTTACTTTAGTAGAAGGTATTTTAGTCAGATTTATCTCCTATCTTTGACAATCTGAAAGCTGGCAATAAGCCAAAACTATTAAGATGTCACTGTTAAATGTTGTCATAAATGAATGCAATATCATGTGAAAGGGAAATGCAATCAAAGTTCCCATGAACTAAATGTTGTATAAGGACAAAGAGGTCACATGTCTTTGGGGGAGATTACTGAGAAATTTTCTGCTTGCTAGCTAGAAGTAAACTCTTTGTGAATAGGTATGAGGAAAGGAGACTCAATGCCTCAACAGCTGCTTACAGAATATTATATGTGTTATTTGCTCAAGCAATAAAACCCCCAGTATAACAACTACAACTGAAAATTTATCATAGTTAAGCTTTCAGTCATCAGTACAAATAGAAGCATTGGATGATGATATGATAAAACTCCTTAGCATATACCCAAAGGTGCTCCACCATATCAAAGCTGTCCATGGTAGCTTTATTATTTGTAATAACCAGAAACTGGAAACAACCTCGCTGTCCCTCAACTGAAGAATGGATAAAGAAAACGAGGTACATTTACACAATGGAGTATTATTCAGCTGTCAAAAACAATGACTCATGAAATTTGCCAGCAAATGGGTGGAACTAGAAAAGATCATCCTGAGTGATGTGACCCAGACCCAGAAAGACAAACATGGTATGTACATCCTTATAAGTGGATATTAGCCATAAAGTAAAGGATAACCATGCTATAATCCACAGATCCAAAGAATCTAAGTTAACAAGTAGGCTTAAGAAGAGCACATGAATCTCACTGTTAAGAGGAAATAGAACAGATATCATGGGTGAATGGGATGGAGGGGTTTCTGGATGGAGGAGCATGGGAACTTAAAATTCCAAGTAGAGAAAGGATGAAAGGAGAAAATACTAGGAAAGACAAATGGAACTGGAAACCATTTCTGGATGGAGTTAGAAATCTAGGGCAATGTAAACTCCCAGGAATCTATGAGGCTGACCCTAGCTAAGACTCTTAGCAGTGGGGTTATGAAGCCTGAATCAGCTCTCTCCTGTAACCAGGAAAGACTTCCAATGGAGGGATTTGGACATCAACCAAGCCACCAAACCACTCACCTACAATTTGTTCTGTTATAAGATATGCTGAGGCAAATGTGGCACAGAAATTATGAGAGGAGCCAACCAAGTGACCAGCTTGAGATCTATGATATGAGAGGGAGCCCACCCCAGACTCTGCCTAGAGTAGCAGGATCCAAAGACTGGATAAGCCAGCAACTTTAGACAGAACCAAACAGCACTGGAAAAGAAAAGCAGCCAATGAAATTATTCCTAATGACAGTCTGAGATACACATAGATTGGTGCCAAACCCAGTGGTCATCAGAGAAGCTTCACCCTGCAATTGATGGAAACACATGAAGACACCCACAGTTGTACATTAGGTGGAGCCTAGAGAATACTGTAGAACAGGGGAGAGAGGATTGTAAGAGCCAGAGTGGTCAAAAGCATCATAAGAAAACATGTAGGATCAACTACCCTGGGCCTACAGGGGCTCACAGTGACAACAAACCATGAAGCCTGAATGAGCTGGAGCTAGACCTCTCCAAATATGTTATAGTGATACAGCTTAGTCTTTTTATGGAACTTCTAACATCAGAAACAGGAGCTATATCTTACTCTCTTGCTTGCTTATGTGATGCACTCCTCCTACCAGGTTGCATTGCCCAGCCTTAATAAGAGAGGAGGTGCTAATCTTACAGCAACTTTATATGCCATGGCTGGTTGAATCCATGGTAGGCCTGCCACTTTCTTAAAATAAATGGAGAATGAATGGATTAAGAGTGGAGTAGGAATAAAGAGGAAAGGTGGTGGTGAGGGACTGGGAGGAGAGGAAGGAGAAAAATCTGAGGTTGGGATGTAAGAATAAAATTTAAAAGAAAATAAAAGCAATGAAAGAAAGAAAGAAAAAACCATCACTCTCGCATCTTTCAAGACCTTAATGGTGGTACTAATCTACAGAGGAGACGGGTGCTCGGGAGAAAGCCTACAGAAGTAAAAATACCAACCCTATTACATGGGACCAAATGCTACTAATAGCACTTATAATAAGTTTTATGTTAGTGTTTATTATATTTCTCTACTGTGCAGTACACTTTTTACTCATTCCAAACTGTACTCATTAAAAGACGATTGCCGAGTGTACTGCACAATGAGTTAAGCGGTATATATAAATCAGTAGCTTGGATTCGTCTCTGGAAAGAGTTTATACACCATACAAACAAACTCAATGATGGAAAACAGATAGTTATTCTGTGAAGGGATTTGACAAAATTCAAAATGCCTTTATGATATATGTTCTAGAAATGATAGAGATAGATGAAATGTTCCTCAAAAGGATAAAGAATACAAACAACAAACCCATAAGCAATATTATATTAAATGAAGGCATACTAAAAGTATTCTTCTACAGTACAAATGAATTATTCTAAAGTACAAATAAAGCATTCCTGTAAAACAGGAATGATAAAAGGCAGGCCACGCACCACTCTCTTATTTCATGTAGTGCTTAAAGTCTTAGCTATAACAATTAGACAAGTATAAAAATAAAGTGATAAAAATATGATGGAAGAAATCAAATATTCTTCTTTTCAGATAACATGAGTCTTCATTTTTAAAAGACTATTAAGTACACTAGAAAACTCTCAGACATAATAAACACTTGCAGTAAAGTTTCAGAATACAAAATCAATATGAGAAACATAGCTACCATTTATATTATTACAGTATACTCTCTGAAAATGAAATTTGGGGAAACATTTTCTATTCAATATAAATCCCTGCATACACACGCAAAATTATGTACTTAGGAATATATCTAAACTAAGCTGTGAATGATTTCTACATTTAAATTTTCAATATATGGAAATTACAGAAGATACTAGATACTGGAAAAAAATAATCCAAGTGCCCAAATAGACAGGATTAATATTGAGAAAATATCTATGCTTACAAAAGTTCACACACAAAATTAATGCAAAATCTAACACAATCTCAATGCCATATTTCATAGGTTTAGGAAAAATGATATAAAGATTTATGTGGAGATACCCAGATGCCAGGGACAGCCTGATGTCCCCCAGACCTCATTTCATTAGAAAAGGCAAATAGAATGTATAATTATTGTTAGATGGCTGGGGCTAGGATGGGTAGACTAAGTGTGGAAGATAGAGGAGGAAATAAGAGGGATGGAATACGGTTATAGGCAGCTGAAATTAAGGGTCAATTGAGAGTAGTATGGAATCCTAATGGTGTAGAAATACTCTAAAGTGCATACATCATCCAAATGAAATCAGAAAATAATAGGGAAGACAAGGCTCCAACTGGCCTTTGTCACTAAATGAAGCTTTCAGTACCAGGATTGGGTTATAGCTAATTGATAGTCAAAGAGGTCTCATTGGAATCCCCAAACAACCCAGATTGCTATCAAGACTACAGGTGCTCTCCAGAAACTGATGAAAAGTCCTCATTACCAGAGACAATATCTACTCAATTCATGGAACATGGAGAGTTTGAACTGTTGCCTATATAGAACCACCGCTCCTTTATTCCAGCATCTTTAGTATAGGAACATAATCTGCATGTTATCAAAAATGAGAAAAATATGTACCTAAACAGCCACAAACCCTTTATCTACTGTGGTGTCCTACACGAAAGCCATGCTAGTGCAATGGTAGCATATAGCTGTAGGAGTGACATCCAATATCTGATTTGACTTAAGGCCCACTCCATGATTTGGAATTCATACCCAACACTGCTTGGGTGACCATATAGTTCAGTGACCTAGAGAAAACCAAATAGTACTATTCTAAGTATAGATAAGATGATCTCTAATGGCATTCTGAATATTAAAAAATCAATGCCTTGATTAGCTATAAACAGACACTTCCTCCTTCAGCAAATAAGAACAAATACAAAGACCCACAGCCAGACATTATGCAAAGAATGCATGAGACATCCTGAAACACTCAGCCTGAAATAGGTGATCTCCATTAAAATCTCTGCTCCAAGGCTTAAGGAACCCTGTAAAAGTGGAGGCAGAAGAAATATAAGAGTCAGAGTGGGTAGAGGACACCAAGAAAACAAGGCCTTCTATATCAACATGACCAAAACACATGTAAACTCACAGACATGGAAACAGAATGCACAAGGCCTACATAGGTCTGCACAAGGTCCTTTATTATATGACTTGATGTCCAGTTTAGTGTTTTTAAGAAAATCCCGCATGTTCAGACAAATAGGTCTCTATTTCTTGTGCCTTCCCTTGAGCTCCTTCCCTTCTATCTATTTTTCCAATTACATTGTGTTGTTTTGGTTTTATATTCTTATAGTTTACTTCTTTTTTATTATTCCTTAGAAGGCTGCTTGTTTACTAATGAGTGGCAGAAGGTAGGGGAAGAGCTGGATGAGAGGAGAGGTGGTGAGGTAGTAGGAGGAGTGCAAAGAGGGAAACTGTAATCAGTATATATAATGTGAGAAAAAAATCTATTTTCAATAAAAGGACAGAATTTAAATTAACAAAAGAATTCACATGGAGCAAAAATGCATGAAAAACCTTCAACTGCTATAGCAACTCTAAAGAGTAAGAACAAGGCAGGAAGTATTCGAAGTCAGATCACTATGGCAAATCATACCCTACTTTAGAGTTTAATGAAATGTCAGATTGATACTGTCATAAAATATACAAAGTGACCAATGAGAGAGAATTGAGGACCCAGAAATAAAATAGAAAAGGTGTCTGCAGTTAAGTTTTTGACAAAGGAGGCAAAAATAAACTTTGAGGAAAAAATAATGCCAATTCAACCAATAGTGTTGGCAAAGCTAGATTTCTTCCTGTAGTCGTACTTATATAAAGAAATCAATTAAAATGAATCAAAACCTTAATTTAAAACCAGAAACTAAAACCTTTAAAGGAAACACAAGGGATACTCTTCAGGATCTTAAGGTAGGCAACACCTTTTAAAATAAAACAATGATAGCACAGGAACTAACCCCACGAATCAACAGAAGGAACCTTGTAAATGTTGAGTACTTCTACATAGCAAAGGAAACAATCAGCAGAGTCAACAAACAATAAATATCAAGGGCAAAAATCTATGCTTCAAAGAAAAAGGCTCATATCCAAAAATTCCAAAGAATTGCTCACATGAAATACAAAGGTTTGGTGTCCCAATTAAAAAGAAAACTACCATATCACCTAGCTATTTCAGTCTTGGTCATATTCCAGAGAGCTCCACACTATACCACAGAGATCTTTACTCAACATTAAGGTAAAGTATCAGGTTCCAGTCTCATGCTGCATTCTCTGACTAGCCCTTGTAAAAGTTATTTCTCTAAGGAGAGATGGTACTACCTTGCACTTGGAAATAGCGTCAGGAATTAAGATCTGGTGCTGGGTGTTCTCAGTGTTCTGATGAGACATTACTTGTAGTGAGTCTCAAGAATAGAGATTTGCAGCCAGGTAGTATCGGTGTATGCCTTTAATCCCAACCAGAGACAGGTGGTTCTCTGTGAGTTTGATATGCTTTAAATGAACAAAATATCATCCTGTTTATTTATTATCCATTTATAAGATTAATACCCAACAGTATATCTGTTTAATGGAGGCTAATACTCAAAATCTTGTCATAGTTCATAATTTTATTGAAGACAGAATTTTCTGTGATGGTGGCTATTAGTTTGCAATAGAATTAAGAAATCTGTGAAATCACATGAGAAAGCATGCCTACATTTCCATTTGAAGAAAGTATATCTGAAATGGAATTGTTATAAAGAGCATCCAGACTAAGATATGTCAATGCAAAGCCTCAGCAACATCAAATATGTACCTCAGTTTTTACATGAGTTAGACACTGTGAGTTTGAAATAATCAAAAAATGCCTCTCAATTCTAATTCTCCTATGTAAGATTACTCATATACCCTGACTGTTAATTAAGGGACTGAATGACGTTCTTGAACCAGTTGGAAAGTTTGAATGCCTGAAGATGGTTAGGTGTGTACTTAGTACTGTAGGTGAGCCTTTTGTAAAACACCCGTGTCTATGTGGTTATAGACAATACTTAAAATACTTTCTCCTTTAATGCCTGATATTATGTAGTCTCAATAATTTGGAATTATTATTAAATCACAATATGTATCACAACTTTTATATTCAGACATATGGCAGCAACTTTATTAAAAGGTAAACCAATGAAACTATAATTTAAAAATCATTCATGTTTGGAGCTCCATCTTTCCTCTGGTCCATACCTATTTATGCAGCAGTCAGAGACCACTGCTATGTACCCCACCCCACAGCTTTGCCTGCCTCCCAGGAAGATGGCACTAAGCCAACACGCGCGCGCGCGCGCGCACACACACACACACACACACACACACACAGAGAGAAAGAGAGAGAGAGAGAGAGAGAGAGAGAGAGAGAGAGAGAGAGAGAGAGAGAGAGTGAGAGGAGTGACACACTGTGGGGCAGTGAACCATGCCAGGAAACTTAGTAAGGTTGACTGGGTCTGAGACCCCATGCCTAGGTACCCACCTGAGACAGTAGGTACCTTCTTGCTTCCTATTAGAGTCCTGGCCTGGAACACATGCCATACTTCCAACCCAGGAAACATGGCCTGTGGTCACATAGATCAGAACAGAGTTCTACAGGCTAATAAAATATCTAGAGGCTATGAAAGTTGAGCCAGTAAGTTTCTACTCCTAGACATTCCTTTCTGCAAAAGGTATTTAATCTCTGGTCCACCCTGAAGAGGTAATATGCAACCATTTTCCATGATGAATAATTAATCAATAAACAGTTTAGAACCAAGGACTGTCTCTTCCATCAGGAACTGCCATAAGGAGTATGCAAATGGTGAACATAATCAATACAAGTCAGTACAATATGGCCCCATCAGAACCCAGCTCTCCTACTACAGCAAGCTCTGGATACCCTAACACACCTGAAGAGCAAGACTTCAACCTTAAATCTCATCTCATGATGACAATAGAGGCCTTTAAAGAGGATATAAATAATTCCCTTAAATAAATACAGGAAAACACAATCTAACAGCTAGAAGCCCTTAAAGAAGAAAAATAAATAAATGCCTTAAAGAAATACAGGAAAATAAAATAAAACAAGCCAAGGAAATAAAACAGCCCAAGTCTTAAAAAGTAGAAATAGAAGCAGTAAAGTAAACACAAATGGAAGCAACCCTGAAGATGGAAAACTTAGGAAAGATAACAGGAACTACAAATGTAAGCATCACCAACATAATAGAAGAAATGGAAGAGTCTCAGATGTAGAAGATAACGTAGAAGAAGTGAATACATCAGTCAAAGAAAATGCCAAATATAAAAAGTTCCTCACTCAAAGCATCCAGCAAATTTGGGACACTATGAAAGGAACAAATCTAAGAAAAAGGAATAGAAGAGGGTAAAGATTCTGAGTTCAGAGGCCCAAAAAACAACTACAACAAAATCATAGAAGAAAACTTCCTTAACCTAAATAAATGTACAAGAAACTTAGAGAACACCAAACAGATTGGCTCAGAGTAGAAAATACTCCCACCACATAATAATCAAAATACTAAATGTTCAGAACAAAAATTGTTAAGAGCTACAACGGGAAAAGGCCAACGAACATATTAATGCAGATTATTACACCTGACTTCTCAACAGAGACTGTAAAAGACAGAAGATCCTGGTCAGATGTTTTGCACACCTTGAGACCACAAGATGCCATTCCAAACTACTATACCGAGCAAAACTATGAATCACCATCGGTGGAGAAAACAAGATATTTTATGACAAAACCAAATTTAAACAATATCTTTCTACTTCTCTGCAGAGGATACTAGAACTCTAACACAAGAAGCATAACTACACCAAGAAAACACAATAAAATATATAATAAAATAAAATATAATTTGAACCAATTTATCTAAAGAGATGGGAAAGAAAATATCATACATATCAAAATAAAAAATACCCAAGATAATGTCTCAATTATGAATATCTATGGCCCAAAAGCAAGGGCAACCACAAGCATAAAAGAAACTTTACTAAAGTTCAAATCACACATTGAACTGATAATAGTGGAAGACTTCAATCGCCCAGTTTCACCAATGGTAGGTCATTGAAACAGGACGTAAACAAAGAAACAATAAAACAAACATATGCTCTGAACCAAATTCTTATTTACAGAACCTTTCACTCCAAAATAAAAAACTATATACCTTTTCCTCTGTATCTCAAAGAATTTTCTCCAAATCTGACAATATAGTAAGGCACAAAGCAAGCCTCAGCAAATGCAAAAGATTGAAATAACACCTTGCATTCTATCAGACCACCATGGACTAAGGCTTCAACAACACAAACAACAGAAAGCCTCATAATCATGGATACTGATCAACTCTCTACTCAATGGTCTCTTGGTCAGGGAAAAAATAAAGAAAGAAATTAAAGACTTGTTAGAATTCAATGAAAATGAAGTCATAACCTATCTAGATGTATAGGACACAATGAAAGCCATACTAAGAGGAAAACTCATAGCATTAACTGCCTTCATAAAGAAATTGGAGAGAGCTCATATAAGAAACTTAACTACACAGCTGAAAGATCAAGAAAAAAAGAAGCAAACACACCCAAGAGGAATAGAAGGCAGAAGATAATCAAAGTTCAGGGTGAAACCAATCAATTAGACAACATAGAGAAGTATACAAAGAGTCATCAAAACTAAGAGCTGGTTAGAAATACAAGTTAATCAAGATTTTTTTAAGGAGATTTAGAGTCCTATTAGGACATAAGAACAATGTTATAAGAATATGAAAGATCACATACTAAAAATAAAATATAGTCAAGAGCAAATACGTGACGTGTACGGAATTTGAAAGGAGCTTTCCTGCTTGGTGGGCAATTCTGCTTCCAAGAAAACATAAGTTATTAAATGAAAATCTCAGGGCCAGGCAGGGGTTATTGGTTACAGAAGCCCCAGAGGCACTTAGAGCAATGCAACTTATTGGCCTTGCTCTTGGTTATCTGCCTGAATTGGGCGGTCAAACCCCATTGCTGAGGACACCACATACTTTAATTATAAACATGTAGATATCAAGTTGGAGCTGACCTGGAAGCTTCAGCTCTTACAGCAAAGT
This sequence comes from Rattus rattus, assembly GCF_011064425.1. NCBI lineage: Eukaryota > Metazoa > Chordata > Mammalia > Rodentia > Muridae > Rattus > Rattus rattus. Next base: position 119,978,997 of record NC_046159.1, read on the forward strand.
AAATTAACCCATGCAAATTAATTATAATTTTTCCATTTAATTGCTACACATTAAAATATATGTCATAAAATTTACCTGTGGCTAGCATTCATAAGGCTGGAAGGTGTTATGCTCGCTACCGGAGGATAAAACCAATCATAATTCTCACCAAGCTGTGAACACTTTGAGCTACAGTAAATGCAATCCTGGCAAGATAGCAATCCTGGTGCTATCATAGCATGACAGTGATGATAGTAGCGACTCACTCTCTGATGGGATTTAAAGCATACTTCACAAGATGGAACCAACACCCTTCACCAATATCACCTCCAAGAACTTGTGACTAGAGAGGTCATAGGCTCTAATGGGGAAAATACTATTATACTGCTAGACGGATATAGCAATAAAATTACTCTTATTGGCTTAATTTTCACCTAATCTTTAGTACATTTTTCAACCTCATTAAAGAAGCTTATAGCAGTAGATGGCAATTATCAGAGAGACTGACAACAGGTCCATGTTCTCAGCTCTCAATGGGGCATCTATATCACATCCCTTCTCCCAAGGCTCAGCAAATACATCTAGAAGGGGTCAGAAAGATTATGAAAGTCAAAGGTGGTAGATGACTACAAGAAAACTGTTTTCTTGCCACAACAGGACAGATAATACAAATGTGAAATCAGTTTTGAGAGCTTTCACAAGAACTGCACATGCTCAATCCAGACAAAATCACAATATATAAGTGGGGAAGTGGGCATAAAGTCCTGCACCTAGCTGAGGAGCTCTTACCATTTGATGGATACTAAGAGAGAGTCTAGTTTTTTTTTAAAAAGAATCTACCTTTGGTAGATTAACTATACTCCAGGGCAGACTGCACATCCAAAAATATTATAATGGGCTAAAAAAAATACATAGAACTAGAAATTGGATAATTGATAGGGCATGGTGAACCTGAGTGGATTCAAATATGACAAAAATACATTTTATGACATTCTCAAAGAATGTATTAAAACATTTAAAATCAAAAATTGTAAAAAGAATTGTAAAAAAAACATTTAAACCATATATCTTGAGGAAAAAATTTAAATATTCCTGCTGAATTATAGCTGATGATTATAGCTCAATGTTTTGCTTATTAAAATTTTTGCATGCAGCTCCATCTCCATGTGTGTTCCATAATAACTGCAGCAGTAATTGTCCCTAAATCTGCTGCCTGACTGTGGACTCTGTTCACCAACATGGCTGTCTTGTCTGGTCTCAGTAGGATAAGATGCACCTATATCCCTGTAGAGACTTGATGTGCCAGGGTGGGAAGATATTGGGGGGAGCACTGTCACAGAGAAGAGGAAGAGGAGGGTTGGGGAAAGGACTCTGTGAAGAGGGATGGGGTAAAGCCTGTGTCTGGAATATTAATTAATTAATTAATTAATTAATTAAATCTCACAATCAAAATTTACTTAAGGAAGATTTATATACAACCGGTTAAATTATGTATAATTTGGCATTCTAATATAAAGACCAATATTTGATGAATGGAGTACACAAAATAATAAATAAATCTAATAATATCAATATTCAAGGCCCAATTTGTTTTTTAATATACAGATGAGCACTGAAACTGTATATCGATATGTGTATTAAAGATATATAGAGCAGGAAGAACAGTATGCCAGTTGCTGTATGTATCTTTAAGATAAGACACATATCTATGTACAGTTGGTCCTCCTTATATGTGAGTTACACAACATATATTCAACCAACTCTGTGCTAAAATTCTCAAAAACTAAAATTATTTGTGAGTTTACTAAATGTATATGGATGTTTTCTTTGTTATGTTTACATAAAGAATCATGTATTACAATATATATTTGTAAATTACTCATAACCTACTAGGTATTAACACTAGTCCAGAGATGATTTAAAAAATATGGCTGTGTTAGAGTTATATGATTTTATGTATAGAGTGTAATTTTATATAAAACTATAGATTTTGGAATCCTGAAATTATTGTCTTTTAGGTACCAAGAGATAATGACATGTTGATATATACATAATCACATAATTCATATAAAATGTTATGAATATAATGATACATATTCAAGGGTAAGTAGCAAAATTATTTAATAAGTCAGATACGGAAGATGATGCTAGATGACACTCTTATTCTAAGAAAGGTCAATATAGGTTAAAGAGAAAAGACTTATTTGTAGTCCTGGGTTACTTCTCAAGAACAACACTAGGTGATTTTTGAGGTAAGTATTTAGGGACATTTTTATTTAGCTTTTAGATGAAATCATCACTAAATTAGAACAAAGAAAAGAGAAATCTGTTCTTTATCAATCACTGTAAATCAGCTATTAAACAATGATAAGTACAGTACAAGATAACTAAGCAGGACGTAAAGGGCAATTAAAATAAATAAACGAATGTGACAGTTCCACATGCTGATAGGGCAATTTTACCACAGCATATCTGTGTAACAGTTGGGCGCCAATATTAGCAAGCACAATTTATGCATGTAGAAATATTTTTAAAGGACATGTTTTACTAAAATCACTAATAACAGAATTTGACAACATATCTATTCACTAAGAAGTTAGAACATTATTACAGATGAAATGTATTGGGAAACAATGCAATAAAATTCATTTTCCATATATGAAAAATTTAAAAGGTAAACAGATTGCTTATAGCAGATGAGTAAAATAGTTGTATATTAAACACCAACTCTAGCAATATATAGAATTTGTTGATGAACCTAGTTGGTTTTTGCTTTGTAGGCAATCATGTCAGCATTATTCTTAATTCCTGCTGACTAGTTTTATTTGTACCTATAAAATTGTATTTATTAAAATGTTATATAGGACAAGAGAGATGGCTTAGTGAATAAAGGATTTTCTACAAAAGTCTAAGCATCTTGAGAGCTTGTTTGGAAGTTCTAGCAGGGAAACTTAGCTATCCATATACTCTTTTTTTCCCCATCTTTATTAAACAGGGTATTTCTTATTTACATTTCAAATGTTATCCTCTCCCTGTTTCTATGCTAACATCCCCCTAACTCCTCCCTCTCCCTTCTATGTGGGTGTTCCCCTCCCGATCCTCCACCCATTACCGCCCTCCCCCCAACAATCACGTTCACTGGGGGTCCAGTCTTGGCAGGACCAAGGGCTTCCTCTTCCACTGGTGCCCTTACTAGGCTATTCATTGATACCTATGAGGTTGGAGCCCAGGGTCAGTCCATGTATAGTCTTTGGGTAGTGGCGTAGTCCCTGGAAGTTCTGGTTGGTTGGCATTGTTGTTCATATGGGGTCTCGAGCTCCTTCAAGCTCTTTCAGTCCTTTCTCTGATTCCTTCAATGGGGGTCCCGTTCTCAGTTCAGTGGTTTGCTGCCGGCATTCGCCTATGTATTTGCCATATTCTGGCTGTGTCTTTCAGGACAGATCTACATTCGGTTCCTGTCAGCCTGCACTTCTTTGTTTCATCCATCTTATCTAATTGGGTGGCTGTATATGTATGGGCCACATGTGGGGCAGGCTCTGAATGGGCGTTCCTTCTGCCTCTCTTCTAAACTTTGCCTCCCTATCCCCTCCTAAGGGTATTCTTGTTCCCCTTTTAAAGGAGTGAAGCATCCGCATTTTGGTCATCCTTCTTGAGTTTCATGTGTTCTGTGCATCTAGGGTAATTCGAGCATTTGGGCTAATATCCACTTATCAATGAGTTCATACCATGTGTGTCTTTTTGTGATTTACCCATATCCTCTTAAATGAAGACCAGTCCTCCTCTTTTCAGGGAAGGTTGTCCTGTTAGACTGAGCATGCACCTTCAGAAAGAACACGCATGGAACTTTAAGGGAAGAAGGAACACCGCCTAGCCAGCCAGATCAGTCAAAGCAATCCTGGCAATCAATGGGATGACATGTCACTGCCAGAGTCAACTAACCTGGACCTTTGGGAACTCTCAGAAACTGAGCCACCAAGCAAAGAACATACACAGGCTAGAAAGAGGACCCAAAGCAAATAGCACATATGTAGCAGGCAAGCAGTTCAATCTCCATGGCTACCTTATCTGACCTCAGTGGAAGAGGATGCACCTAATGCAGCAGAGACTTGATGTGTCAGGGTGGGAGGGGTATGGAGGGGGCCCCACCCTCTCAGAGCAGAAAGGGAGGGGCATGAATGGAGGGAAGGAGATGGAGAGCAGTGTTTGGGATGCTAATTAATTAACATCTAAGGACCTATGTTCAGATGCCTAATACCTACATAAGAGTCTGAGCATGGCAAAATGTACCCGCAATCTCAGAACTAAGGGACAAGACAGGCAGAGCCTGCAGGCTCATGGGCCATTCAGATTAACCTAAAATGGCAAGTTCTAGATTCTTTGATATGCCCTGACTCAAAAAAAAGGTGTGAATAGACAAAGGAAGATACCTGAAGTCAACTTCTGGTTAATACAGGTGCAAAACATACAAGTGAGTGAATGCACCTGTTCTGTATTCCCACATGTATACACTACACACACAAACACACACACACACACACACACACACACACACACACACACACACACATTCACAGTGTAGCAAGTGATCATATAATTGTATCTATACAGCTGAGAAAAGTGAATATCTGCTTTTATCACTTAACTACGTTTCCTATGCTGAGCACAGACTTCATAGATATATATCCCTTCAAACATTTATACCACTTAGGAATATCATATTATACAAATAAAATATATATATTCATATACCTATATACTTATACATAGATACACATATCTTATGCATTGATGTACATTTAGCTCGTTTGTAGTTTCTGGCCATCTTATTTAAATACTATAGAATATAGACATGTAAATTTTGTGGAGTTCTATGTTTTTATTGCTCTTACTTTTCCATTACTAATTTATCCAGATTTATTTGTGTAACCAAGAAGATATTATTTCAATCCATCCCATGTTTTTCTAACTGAAGAGTCTGGTACATTCAGTATCATTCCAACTCACAGTCACAAGCAGAACAGACTAGGCCAGTAAATGTGAGTTTGAGATCATCCACCAAATTATTAGATGTTTGCATGATCTAGTTCCTTCCAATATATGGCTAAGGACTTCATTTACTTGGATGCAATAAGGGAACTTTCTTGTATTTTCCAATTTTATAGTGAGACTTCATGAGGGACTTATGTTCCCATCACCTTTATGACACAATGCAAACCAATTAAAGCACTGGTTATGCTGGACTGCGTTAATTTAAAAGAAGAAAATCAAACAGGCTATTTGCATTCTCTCTAACATATGCACCACAACAAACTTTATAAATAGCCTAGGGTATTAAATCTCCAAAATAAAAATAATGAGGGACTAAAATGCTCATCCTTAACCTGCCCTTTCTTAGTAGCTCATATGAATATATTTGTAAATTTTAATCTTTTGATAGGGCACACTATAGGAAGTATCACAAAAATATTTTGTTTCTGAAGGCAGAAACAAAGATAACTGAGAAATCCTGAGAATGTCCAGAGGTAAATATAAACATCATGCAGATTAAAGGCAGACAATGCCTTACTGTCAGTGATTGACAATCCAGGACCAAGAGTGATTAGTTAGCCTTGTGACAGATTAGATAGACTTCATGTACTTTGAGAATATATATTTAACCAGATAGTTATACAAGTTAGCCAGGATATAACAGATGTTAAGCTTTTCTTAAGCTGGAATAGAGAACTAATTGTTCTGTTTAACTGATAAAATGCTAGACCAGGTATTGGGTTTATTTTATACCTTTAAATTACGAAATGATAATAGTTGTGCTCAGCTTATATTTGAGAGAAAAGGTTTTTTTTTTAATTAGACAGAAAGGAAAAAGTGTAGGTTGATAACAATATGCAGGTAAAGGCTGGCACTAGTTCGGTGAAAGCCATGATTGGACAGTTAAAAAACAAAGCAGGGACAAAGTTTTTGTAAGGTGGGAGAGAAGGAGAAAGGAGGAGAATCAAGATGGAGACAGGGAAATGACCCAGATCTCAGCGGTCTTGAATTGCCAAGGTAGCTGGGATGAATTTCTGTAAGAAAATTTATTTTGTCTAGGTGGTTGGTTTATATCTTTATCAATTGGTTTTAAGTTTACTGTGTGGCTGTCCTGTGGATTGAGAATTTAACATATAAATCTGATCATTGGGTTGCAGTTTGTTGAGCCTTGATTTTAACAGGTTGTTGGGAGTTTATACCATAACTATTAGGGGCAGATGTTGGGAATGTAAACAGTGCAGTGGTAGAGAGTTACAAGAGGGTAGCCACTACTGGGACCAGAGGGTAGATGCTAGAAATGTAAGCAGAGACCACAGTAAGAAAGCCAAAGGACAGGTGGTCTCTCAATGAAACTGGCATGGCAGCAACCCGCATGGGTCAGAGAGCACTTTGGGGGTCTGTATGGAGCTGCTGAGATAAACTAGTGCTAGTTCCAATGCCACACTGGAGCCAGAACTGTGAGAGTGAGACCGAAAGGGTACGCACAGAAACCAGTTCTGCCCTTTTATATTTTTACCACAACAGTACTGTAGATCAATAATCAGAACAAGACTGCAGTTAAAGTAATAATTACATAAGGAATAAACAAAACATGGATCAGACACCGCATCAAACTTCTTCAATTTTACAAAAGAGTTACTACAAGATGATTCCTGAGTCTAAAATCTGTCTGTCTTTCTGTCTATCTATTCTCTATACTCTATTTATTATCTTGGGACTTGCCATCAATCTGTAATCATAAATAAACACAATTTCTTAGTATGTTACCCACCCTATCTAGTTCCTACCGGTTCTCCAAGTAGACAAACCGAGGTTTGTTTGTCTCCATTTTTTTGAAACAATAAATAAAATCCTTGAAAAACAATTATTAGCCTATGTTGTGGTTTCTATAAAAAGACTGGCTATAAAAATCTGGTTCATAATTTTACTAAAGATTGGGTGAATTCACAGAGGAATTGGGTCACAGACTACAAAGCCCTCTCAGGACTAACTTCTCTTCTGAGTTTTGGATGCATATAAAGAGGTTATATCCTCCCTATTCTTTCCCAACCCCTAGCAAAATGTACACACATCCTTCTCTACCCACTATTCTCTGTTCCACTGTTTTCCCCCATGAATTCCCTACCTTTTTAGTGTTCTTCCATGTGAGATAATTACCTATTTGCAAAAGTCAGAACTATTTTTGCACATGAATATCTTATAAAGGCCTCTGCAAGAAATAAATTCACAAATGTCCAATTTTCCAGCTTAAGTGGTTTTTCTGAGCAATGTTTCCCTTCCTAACAAGTTAAATAAATGTTGACTCTTGTTTGTGACAGATGGTTCACCTCTAAGATCCCACAATAGTGATTTAGATGCTTAAAATGTTTGTGGAAAATAAGTACCAAGAGATATGGCTACTCCTTTCCTAGATCATTATGTAAACGTACATTTGTATCTCAATGAAGCAAAATAACACTGAACCATCATAAATGATACTCTACAAGACTCCTCACCAGAGAATAGAACTCTCTCTGAATGTAATTTGTGTTGCTACTGAGGCTAATGCTCAAACCTCTCATATTTTATTAAATAGCCGAACATTGTATACATGTTAAGACTAGCACATTTCTATTAGATTGCTCCCTAAATTGTTATTAAATGGAAATAATCTAGGAAAGTGTTGCATTATTTACTTTTCAAAAGAATCACCTGCTGTTTCTCAGTTGATAATGCTATCTGTTATGTCTGCCCACTATAGCAATTCACCAACATCTCATTTGGTGTTCTTCATTTCCAGCACAAATGATTCTTTTGGGACTAAGTTTTTTCTTTAAAAAAAAAAAAGAAGAAGGGAAGCATTTTTCATAACTAGCTGGCCACAACTATCCATTAGCTCAGCAAATCTCTTCACTAGAAGCAAAATAGAGATAAGCGGAAAAGAATGTGCACACATCTAAGGTTTGTTTTCCTTATACAATGAATTTCTTACTCAGAAATCATTATAGGAACAACTGTTTGTAGGCTCCGTGTACATTTCTATCTGTTCTTTTCTCTATAGAGATTTCTTTAGAACCTTTGTGCATCTTCTCTCATACAATAATCCAACTTGGGAGCTAGACAACCTAAGGACAATGACTCCAGGGTGAAACTAGTGAGGAAATAGTTAGGACTAGGGATATGGCAGTATATATTGGAGTAAAACTAGATGAACAATGCATTTATCATCCCAAATTTAAATTTTAACTTAAATGTCATTGAATCATTTCAGATCAGCTGAAAACATGTCCTTCAGATTTATTTAGCTGAAACATTTTTGACTTTTAAGCTGCTGTACTTAAACTTGCTAAAAATTCAAAATATTATTTTAGATAACTGGAAACTTGTTCTGCTTTATGTGACAATAGAAAGAATAAGAAGAAATATTTTCAAATCAAATTTAGGATATAAATGTTACCAGGCATGATACCATGATGAACTCTTTCCTGTCACTTTGATCTTACATCCTGAGTGATGTAACTCAGACCCAGAAAAACAAACAAATATGGTATGCATTTGCTTACATATGGCTGTTAGCCCTCCAGTCATTGATATGCAAAGCTACAGTCCATAGAAACATAGAGGTTAGACAGAGGGTGGAGGACTAGAGGAGGGATGGATATCCCCAAGGAGGAAAAAATATAAGGTATTGGACTTTTGGGGTGTAAAACTGGAAGATCATACATGGACAGGGAGTGACAAGGGGTCAAGGGAGGGAATAGAGTGAGGGAAAATCTGTATGTGTGTGTGTGAGTGTGTGTGTGTGTGTGAGTGTGTGTGTGTGTGTGTGTGTGTGTGTGATTTAAATGAATTTGCTAATTAAGAGAAAACAGAGCTTCAACTGTATATCTTGTGTCAACAAAGGAAGCTTTCTGTTCTGGATATGACTTGTATTTAACTGAGCTTTTGGCCAAAGGGGCCCAGTTGGAATTCCCCCCCCCCAAACCCAGGCTATTCTTAAGGTTTTTGGTGGCTCTCCACAAACTGACAGTAAGTGAATACTGCCAAAGACAATGCCTATAGAGCTCATTGAACAAACAGAAATCAAGCTAGTGCCTAAATAGAGCTGTCAGCTCTATAGACTTGTATTGTATATAATGAATGGTACTTGCAACTACAGAAAGAGAAAGGTAAATACCAACCCAGAAATAATTTCTTTGAACCTCAAGAGTGATCTGTCTACAAGTTTTATTGGTGCAATACTGGCAGAAATCTTGAATGAAGTAACCAACCAATATCTGGTCTGAGTTAAGGTCCACTACATGAGATGGAACCCCTTCCCAACACTGTTTGGCTGACCTAAAACCTGAGACTAGATATGCCATGGACTTAGGGTAAAAGCAAACACTACTCTTCAACAAAAGAAATGTAGCAAAAGAAAGCTCACCAACTCCTAACAACATACTGCTATCCTGATAGACCAGTGCCTTGCTCAGCCACCATCAGAAAAAACTTCCTCCTGTAGCAGTTGAGCCAGAAAATGTGAAGCTTGCAATATAAGAGCTGGCAATACTCAGCCCTCAAAAAATGTCCATCAAATCTATCCCCTGTACCTCAGGCCTGCAAAAGAGGAGGTAGAAAGAGGATAAGTCAGAGGCGATGGTAAACACCAAAGGAAAAAGTCTTCTGGGCATAAGAGGGCTGACACACAAATAAACTCACATATAAACATGGAGGATCTACCTAAGTCTCCTAAGGATAAAGGAGAAGTGAACACATGCCCCCCACACTTGGCTCAGGAGCCATCTCTAATTAATAGCCACTAACAAGTGAAATTTTAATTTTCTTCAAGGGAGTCTCACTAAAGAAACAAATCACTCTTAAGGGTAGATCATGTCTCTTTGATTTCTAAGAAGTGAAAGAAAAACAACCTATCCGGATAGGAAAGAATTTTAGGAGCAACTTAGAGGAGTACATGGAGGGTGAACCATAATTTGATTATGTTGCATGAAAAATGTATTTTTCAAGAAAACATTAAAGAAGATAAAGGAAAGTTCTATCATACCCAACAGAAGAAAGAAGATAATGAAGGAAGGAAGGAAGGAAGGAAGGAAGGAAGGAAGGAAGGAAGGAAGGAAGGAAGGAAGGAAGGAAGGAAGGAAGGTAGTGTGAGCAAGCCAAGGGAACAAGCCAGCAAACACAATTCTACATGGATTCTGCTCCAAGTCCTGCCTTCAGGTTCCTGCTTTGAGTTTTTTCCCTGGCTTCCCACAGTGAAGAAGTGTGGCCTAAGAGTTGTAAGGTGAAATAAACTCTATCTATCCCATGTTCCGCATGTTTCTCCTGGTCATGGTGTTTTGTCACAACTGTAGAAAACATAAATAAGACAGGAGGACAGCAAAACAAAAGTAAATACATTTCACTCATTTCTTTTCTCTGAGTGAGTGAAGTCTGCTATTAGTCACTAAAGCCAGACTGTCCTTGAAGAGATCCTGTTAGACTATCCTCATCATCATTTGGCAATTTTTATTGATTAAAGGATTCTAGAATTGTTCTTAGATCCAAAACATACAAGCAAACACTGAGAGGATGTTTTCCAGATGGCCTTTTGGGAGTGCAACATAAATTCTTCATGGAAAATATGCTCTGTCATTAATCAACTCTCCCTGAATATAATAAGAACATCCTTCCGCCTGTCCCAATTGTTCTATTAATTATTTTCTGCCATGTCCATAAATTCTCTTAGTAAATGTTGTTTTTCTAATTTGATGTGATTTATGACTGGAAAAGGCAGTTTATAATACTCTGTAGCAAGTGTATTTAAACACCTGGAACGTTGGGGGCATACGGTGCTCCTAACCCATATATCATAGGAACAAACAGATGAATAGAGTAAGGAAGACACAATATATAAATTGCCATGTTCTGAAAACAAGTCTAAGCTAATATGCCAAACAGACCATACAGTGCCACATCTGACTATGAAGGGAGCACATGAAGTGGTCTGGAACCAGTATAAGCATCATTTCTTGGGGAGATAGAGGTTTGGAAAAAAGCAAGCTCCATCATTCTTTCTAGGTAACTACAGAAAGGCAAGATTCTTAGAATGTGGAGAGAGTCTTCAAGAAAGTAAGTAACCCTTAATGTGACCAGAATAACTTGGATCCCTGAGGCAATATTTTTAGAGTTTGAGTTTCTGGTTCCAATATTATTAAAAGCAATGTGCATCCCTATGGATTCTCCTGATACTCAGATTTGAAAGGACCATCTGGTCCAAAATCTCGACTTGTAATTCCTCTCTATACGGAGAATTTTAAGAACTTGCCAAGGTATCTGTTCAGTGCTAAGAAGTAGGATGAGAGAGAGGGTATGTAAGGAAGTGACTATGATTTATTTCAGATTTCTGGATTATTTCTGGGAGTCTATTAACTGATGATATTTCGGTTCAGTCATGAAATTAGGTATCAATCTCCTTTTGTATTTCCTCAAACCTAGGAACCTTAAGGATTGTGTGTGTGTGTGTGTGTGTGTGTGTGTGTGTGTGTGTGTGTGTGTGTGTGTGTGTGTAAAGTTCTAACAAGCATATGAAAGAGAGCCAGAATAGGACCTACAATAAATAAACTCAAGCAACTGGAAAAAACGCTTTCAATGTTAAAGTTACAACCACTCCATTACAGAATTTTGTTCTTTTCACTGACCCTATTCTTCCACTGAGAATTCTGACTTTTCCTCACTTCGATGACTTCTATCCCTCTGTATGTCAAACTCCTCATCCTTACTTTCAATTTTCTAGAACCACAAATGATTCTGAAGTCACTACTTTGAAATTCAGTGCAAGACTTACATTTGTGCATTCCAATTCATCAAAGGACTCAGTAGAAGAGAAATTAATTGGATGGTCTTCATTCTCTCTATACAGCATCTGGTTTAGATAGCCATATCTGGACATCAATAGCATGATAAATTTGCCTGTCTGCTTGAGCTGGGTCAATTTTAACAGTTTTAAGTTCACAATTATATAACTCTTTCCACAAAAACAATATGGTTATCAAATTGTCTTATTTCTATAATTCTTGAGCAAAACTTTACTTTCAATTCTGTACTTAGCAGATGGGGTATGTCAATTTCAATTAGTAAAATTACTGTCTTATACTATGTATTTATTAAGTATCCCTATCTTCGAATATATAGGATACCTCCAAGTCATAGAAAACAGCATTGGATATCAGAATACTTTGAAGAAATAAATTAATTAAAAATTACCATAAATATTCAGCAAATAAACATAGTATCATTAAATTGTATGCTTCTTGAAGACTTTTTAAAGCAGATTTTCTGTAATACTGTTCATTATATGTTCATTTAGTAGTATTTTTTCTATAAAAGACAGAAATTTACATTTCTAGTGTAAATTACCATATTACAGTGGTCTGTACAGGAAATTACCATATTACAGTGGTCTGTACAGGAAAGATACATTCATATATGAATAGGGATAATTAGTATTTCTAAACATTGATTTCCTCAACCAAATACTCCAAGATTTCTCATTTGAAATGTTACTGTATATCTAATATATCTATTTTAAGCACTATAGATATTTTCTGACTAAGTCAGTCAAAGACTTTCTACACAAATCTCAAAGTCACAACTTGTGAAAACAACAATAAGTCAGTGTGAATTACATCAAGCTATACAGATTTTTGCACACACAGGAGACAATCCCTATCCCCTTAAAATATATCAAGAATCATACAAATAGTTTTGAAACTACAGTTTTCCTTTTCTTATAAGCACAAAGATGTGGGGTTTTTTTTTAATTAATGCCTTAGCTCAGCTTCAATATAGGAGACTCGGACACAGATATATTCTGACCCTGACAGTGAAAGTAGGAGATTGAAACATCAAATAATTACTAAGCAGGAATTCTTCCAAGACATAAATGTGTGTTAGATCTTTGACTTTACCCTTTTTGGTTAACACAGATAGATGAGAAAGTGGAATAAGTTGCTTGCTTTCTCTTTGAACTGAGAATGGATCAGTAATTTGACTCTACACTGAACAATTATCTATTGTTCTTTTTTATCTACTGTGTTTTTAAGCCCTCAAAATGCCTAGGAAATATCTCCTGTGTAAGGGACATTACAGCATTCATTTCTCCTAGTACAAACTCTACATTATCATTTATGTCAAGACCTAAATAAATGGCCAGGAAAATAATAGTTTAAGACAAAACACATATACTTAGAATCAATAAGATAATGACTGTCACAACAAAAGAATGCATTTCCCCTAGAGTCTCTTTCCTCATAATATATATCACATTAGTGCCACAAATGCATAATTTTCCCTAAAAGACTGAAAGTAATTTCCATCAAGAAATTTCCAATTTCCAGTGCATGGACATTAGTAAAAGATTTGCAAACCAATGCATAGAATATGAAAACTTTTCAGAAATAGTGATGCTCACCAATATGGCTTAAAGAATGAAATCACTATTCATCTATGGTGAAAGGATTAACTGATAACATTTAAATATTAGCTGCTTCAAGGTCTGCCTTGGATTTTCAGCCTAGAGAAAGCCCTCACAATTGAATTATAGTAAAAACAAATTAAAGCTAAATAAAAATCATTGTCCCCAACTCAACTTTCTTTCGAGATAAATTATGCTTGAGAAACCCCTTTAGCCCAACAGAGTCACATAGCTCAGTGGTGCATGTTACTTAACCATCTCTTCCTCACACGTATTGGTAATCGAAAGTTGTTAGATTAAGCCACTAGACAATCGGAAAATGAACAGAATAAACGATATGAGTGAGAATATCAGTTGCTTAACCACTGTAGAAGTCAATATGGAGGCTCTTCAGAAAACTAGAAATGCCCATCAGTTCTTCTTGACTAACATACTAAGGGACTATAAGTCCACACACCATCAAAATGAGTTTCTGTCCGTGTTTCTGTGTTTCTTGCTACACCATTCACAATAACAAGAAAATGAGATCAGACTAGATATTTATCAGTAGAGGAATTGACAAAGAAAATGTGTTACATAGAAGCAGTGAAATTTTAGGCAGCCATAAGTAAAAAATAATGAGAAATGCAGGAAAATAAATGCCAATCAAAGTACTGAATTTAAGTAAAATAACATGAAAGATGAATGGCATATTTTATCTCATATGTAGAACTGAGATATAAGTGTGTGCTTGTGTAAATCTCCCATTGGTACATAACCAAAAAGAGAAAAGTCAAGAACACTATCTAAGCAAGTTACTAAATTTAAAGATGATATGTTTCAAAGCAGAACTCTCATGATGAAACTGAGTACTTGCTTGATAAGGGTTACAATGTTGTCACAATGTAAAGAAGCAGATTGCTTGGATAATCCTGAGGAATTCCCCTCCATATGGGTTTCTGATCTTAATGATCAGACTGTTCCTAATATCCTCTAAGCATTACATTACTGCAATGTAGGAAATAGTAAACTGAAATTGTCTAACTCTTCTCAGTAAAGCAACAGGTGCCTTCTTTGAAACTTCTTTGAACGCTTCCCTTATCCAAGAGACCTACATTTAATGTTGAGACAAAACAAGGCAAGAATGAGAGAAAGAGAGAAATCAGTAAGGAAATAGAATGTTGCCCAGAGAGAATGTAGTTGGTACATAGAAAGCATGTACAATAGAGCCAAGAAAGAATGTTTCGACATGTTCAAAGGAAGAGTGCTGTAACACTGGAAAAGAAATGGCTTGGTGCCACGCTCTCCAGATAAAAGATTTAACATCCTTGCAAACATTGCAGAGATAGAACAAATTACTACTAGGATTTCCAGGAAAAGCCTAAGAGTGTCACAGCTCAGGGTGAATGTGTTTTTAATGTCCAGACAGTATTGGAAGCGTTGTATAGGCTCAGAAGTTTGGACCTGATAAAAAACAGCTGTGGTACGTGAAATCACAATGACTCAAAGAGGATTATCTTCCTGGAGAATGACTGTAGGACATAGTGCTTACCAAGGCCACGGGAAATATTAGTGATGGCTCTTCTCTGTGGAGCCAGTTACAGTGAGGTTATTACAGAAATCAGCTTGCTGTTAACAAAAAGACCGCTTGCAGTGCTCTAAAAGCAACAGGGCTCAGGTTCTGTGTTTCAACTTCTGAAAGTAAGAAGGCTGAAGTTTTTTCTCATAAGCACCAAAATCTAAGATCCTAGGAGTTAGCAAGATGATCATAACATGGCACCCCTAGAGACAAAATGGGTTGATGGCCATTGAACGTACCTCTCTTATATACACAATCAAGTATGAACAACAGATATTACGTTTAAATAATGATTAGTAATTTCCTAATGTACAGTTATGCTGAGGGGTACACAGTTTACATTTGTAATGAGGAGATGCTTGGAGCATGGTTACAATGTTCATTGTAGAACATCATCGTGAATGTGTTTCATGCCAATAACGTACACTTTAAAAGAATTCAAGTGTCTCATAATTTACTTTCTGTTACACTAGATGATGTAAAGGAGGGAAGATTCCAACAGATAAGCACAATAATAAAATGTTGAGTTGAATAAAATTTTATGGCTATTTGGCCAGTTACTCTGCCTGAGTCAGGTTTCTGAAACATGACCTACAGAGTGAGGAGTGAACTGACATCCAGAGTAAAGCCTGTCACAAACACCAAGCACAGAGTGAAATGTGCTCTCTTTTCTCCCCAGACAGATCTATAGCCAGTTTCTCAAGCAATTGTGCACCAGGGAGAGAACTCATAGGTATTTTAAAGACATAAGAGTTCAAATGATATTGACACATAATATCATCATAAACTCCAGGTTAGAGCAGGAGGAGCACATAGGAGAAAGTTAACAGATGACTTTCTAATCAGTCTGGCTTGTATCCCAATACCCAGCGCCAAAGTTCTCTGTCCTCAAAACTATAATTGAAATGAAAATATCTGACATGTAGAGACAACAAGTAACAATTGTTTGGTTTGTGTGAAGTAAGAACTATAATATTGGAGAGCCAAATAAAGGCTACTGAAACAAACTCCCACATTACAGCCAAGAAAATCAATCAAAACCCATAATACATTGCCAGATGTATTGTGAGGATTTATACCACACGTACTAATTTTTAAAATGTGGAAGTAAGGAATTCCAGACACAGATTAAATGGACCATACATATATAATTCACCCGGTTGCCCTCACAACAGCTACAAGAATGATAAGAATATAAATTGTATCAAATTCAGGCAAATTGTATCCTTACCACAGCAGTCTTGGGGTGGGGGGATCCCTAGAATGGAAAGATTTACATTTGGGTATATGATAGATAGACACTGCCCTGATTTTAAGATGGACTTTGTCTATTCCAGTCACAGAAAATGAGAAATACAGCTCACTCCTAATGGGTAACAGCACCTCTAGATCTTACCACAGTGCTAGGTTGTGCCTGCTATCACAACTGGAAAGAGAAACCATCTAAACACTACATGAAACATCCCATTGATCGTTTGAGCACATCGAGCTGATTAAAAGCAAGTGGCTCAAACACTGGAAAGGCTTGACAAAACATAGACTACAGAAGCAGAAGGCACTGACTTTGAAGTTTCAAGCAACTACAGCTTTAGCACTCCATTAGTCAAGGGTAATGAGAGTTTATACCTCCCAAGTAAAAGAACATGGAAGTTACATTTGTACATTATATAAAGAGGAGAATATAATATTTGTTCCTTGGACTTTTAGGAAGAATACTCATTGACTGTCTCACAGTGGCGTATGGACTATGTTGCTAGGTGATACAGATGCTCTCTGTTTTCAGTTAGGTCTGTACCATGAACTGGGTCTATGGGAGAGCCAAGAAAAGTTGATGCCTCAATATGTACCAGTGACCTAGAGCTTTGTAAGAGTCCAAGATAAAGGACAAAACAAAGCAATGCAATGGCATCAAAAAAAGATATGCAGTGTTCATTTTATGGGTAACCCTAGTAGGAAACTGAAAGTGTTAGTCTCTAAATGTACACCTATGTTTTAAAACAGCCCATACTTATAGCCAATAGTATGTTTCACCACAGAAAACCATGTGACATTTTCCAATGATTGCTCAGTATGACTCAAGTTCTACAAGACTCACTGAGTTAGCAAGTATACATCATCATAATAGTACATCGGAGACAAAGTATAAGCAAGACAAAAGAGAAAGGCAAGCAAGTATATAGGACCCCTCTCATTAATCCCAGATATCCTGGCTCTTTTCACAGCTCAAATGTGTGGCTATGTACAACTTCCCATGTTACTAGCAAAAGGAAGACAGATAAAATTGAGTTTCTATTAAAAAGATTTAAGTCATTTTATGAGTGCAAGCCAAGAAGAGACCCGAACTGCATTACAGATGAAGTAAAACTCATAAAACACAGTGACACTGAAGGAGGTAAGGAAAATGCCCCTTATTAATTTATTTGGTGATAGGAGGAGTACTAGGAAAAAAGTATATATTGCTCTCATTAGAAATAATAATTCAAGTATTTCCTTATGCTTGGAAAATATCCTAATAACTGATCAGAAGTGCAAGACAGAAGAGCTTGAAAGTTCAGAAGTGTCTTTTTCTGGGCCATGTGTACATGAATATACACTTTAGAAGGACTATATATGAGAATCTACCAGAAGGTTTTTTAATAGCATTGTAAACAATGCCCAGCTAAAGTTATCCAGTACTTTTGATGACTCCTCCATCATTGCAGATGGTCTCTCTCTCTCTCTCTCTCTCTCTCTCTCTCTCTCTCTCTCTCTCTCTCTCTCTCTCTCACACACACACACACACACACACACGTGTGTGTGCATGCCCATATAGCCTAGTCAAGATTGCTGTCTATGATCCTAGTTACACAGACATATTAGATACAGCTGCATAAATATCGAAATAATGAAACCATTCTTTGCAACAAGTATGGCATTATCCCCTCACAAGCCAGCCAACATCTCTGTACTGTGTTAGCTGTTAGGTCTTTATTTCCTGAAAGAGCAAGTAGTTTGTCCCAGGTACAAATATCTATTCTAGTAGCTTGGCCTTTTCTTCTCCAGTGCAACAACTAGAACCATTTCTTTTTAGACTGCCAAATGCCTGAGTCCATATAACACAGCTGTCATTCTATCAGGGAACCTACTTTACAGTATAAGGATGCAATAGCATTCCCAAAGTGAGAAATAAAAGAAAATACAATAGTTGCAGCCCATGTTACTCTGAGGCTGCCTTCCTAAGACAGCACTGGCTCGGACTGACGAAGCTTAGCAAACACAACCACTCTAAGACAATGTTTTGTGAGCCTGAAGCATCTTCCCCTAACATGGCTTTGATCAGAGAACATAGTATTTTCCTTGTCTCGTAGAAACATGGCTCAGGGAAACTTTAGGGGTGCAAATGGAGTTCCATTTATACCCAGTGCCTATGATCTACTTGGATCATTTGTGTTTCTTATTCTCACAATTCAGACTCTACAAACTGCTTCTTTATGAGTAGGTTCTGTTCAATTTAGTACAAAACAGAGTCTTCTAAGAGTCTCAGAACGTTCCCAGAGTTTTAAACTTCCTGTTGAAAGAACAATTCTCATCTTGTACCTTCATGTCAGAAATTCCAATTCCTCGTAAAATTAGAGTTTCGATTAACTCTTTGGTAATGTGGATTTTCCAAGACCACTTAGTTTTTAAATTATAAAATTAAATTTCCTGTAAGCTTAGAGACTTTTTTTTGTGATTCCTCGAATGTGGGCTGTACTTCTTATATAGTAACTGGATTATTTTGGTCTCAGTGCTCAAAATATTTGGGGACTTAGGAGTGGTTCTAGCAGGATTATTAGGAGTTAGTCTATCTTGCTTAATATGAGGAAAGTATTTCTTCAAAGGGACACTCATAAGTACATTTTCTAATCCAGAGAAGTAATGATTCCAAGCTTCTGACTCAGTGTGTAAATCAAACATGAAAACTCACGAGAACTTTGAGACCTCTTTCTTCAGGATGTAATTGAAGCTTTTAATGTAGCCAATTTAGCCAACTACCACTTATGTTTAATTTAATTAGTTTATTGATACTTCATTATATGTAAAGACCCAGAGTGCCACTAGGAAAGTACAGGATCTGCCCTTGAGGCAGTGACATTAGTGCTCTTGAGTGACTTGGAACAATGCTTTGTAACTGCCACAAATGCCCTAAAGTGCCATAAACGGTTGTTTCAATAAACTCCCACCAAGGATCAAAGTTGCAGGCCTGAAGAAATGTACATTTTGACATCTCTTTAAACTGTTCAATTAAAGATGACAGGCAAAATCTGTCACAAACTGGACCATACTCAGCAGACACACTATTATTTAAGACATGCGATAAATACACTTGAAGGCAAATGAAGGTAATTGAGATCGACTAGGGCACAATAGGCTCGGAAGACAGTGCAAAAGCGGGAGGCAGATATGATGCTTTCCACAAGAAAGAGATCCTGAAAGACTTTTAGCATCAGATTTTCCACAAAATAGTAACAGTAAAACCATAATGCTGAAAAGAGATGATGAAACAGAGGACAAGCTCAATAAAAGTGCATGAAAGGGACACCAGAAAATTAGGAAAGAACAAGGATTCTTTGTAGTCTGTTTTGTTTTTTCTTTGAAACTAAAGATTTATTATAAAAAAGTTTTTTACTTTTTTTACACTCCAGATTTTATTCCCCTCCCGGCCCACCCTCTTTTAAATACATGTTTTCTTTTAAAAGAAAAGTTAGTAGTAGTAGTAGTAGTAGTAGTAGTAGTAGTAGTAGTAGTAGTAGTAGTAATAGTAGTAGTAGTAGTATTAATAGCAGTAGTAGAAGTAATAATAATAATAATAATAATAATAACTAAATAGAGAAAACAGCTTTAGCCTGAAACTAAAGGTAAAGGAAGAATAGACACTGTGCTGATCAGGAGCCTAATTACAGGATTCTAATTACAGAAAACATAATTTTTTTAGAAAACAAGATAGAACTAACCATAGAAACTGCTCACCTTCATTATCTAATTAACACAATAAATATCAAAATTCTCTCATTTCACAGCATAACAAGTTCAAAATGTTTCAAAGGTGCGTTCACATAATACTGATCAAGAAGCCTGAGCTGTTTGCGTCCATTGCCCCAGTAATTCCTTTTAAGAAACATATTCAAATAAAGTAGGAATCCACTAAAATATTCAAAGCTAGAAAAGACTGTCACTCATCTTCTAAAACTACTAAACATACATTTCAGTTGCTTTTGAAAAGGGAATTAATACTTGGAAGCATAAATAAAATTCTCTCTCTCTCTCTCTCTCTCTCTCTCTCTCTCTCTCTCTCTCTCTCTCTCTCTCTCTAAACACCAGTGAATTTGTTGCTCACAATCTCAATCATGGAACCATATTGCAACAGCATATGCAGAGAGAATATTCTCTTTCCACCAAATTATATATCATCAATCACAATGCCTTCCCAAGACAACAGAGACCAAAACACAAACACATGCAAAAAACATTAGAAGAGCAGCTGACTTGAAGAGATGGCGATATTTTAAAAATGATTATGAGATACGAGTCTTCAGGAATCATTTGAGAAATATGAAAATTATGATCTCCGCATTCAGTTTTGATGAGACAAAATTCCATGAAGATATAACTTTAATTATGGGTAGTTATTAGTAGGTTTACTGAGGCCAACAGCACTACACTCATGTGTCCTGTCTTTTAATAAAGAAATGGCTACTCACTGTTTATTTTTCTCATTTTCAAGTCTTGTTTAAGCAGATAGATTGTTGAAGTTTCACAGGTACAGCTTCTCTGTAATTTCTACAACTATCTCACAGCAGATATCATAATATTTCTGCCTACTCATCTGTGATATTCTCGGAGCCTTAGACAGAGAAGTTGCATTAAAGATATCCTGATTATGGTTGGCAGCCCTATGGTTGCTGTCCACATTTTAACCAGTTACTGATCTCTGTGACAGTCTCTACTTGCAAAAAGAAATTTCACTGATGGGGGGTGGGGGTTGAGAGCTACAATTACTTATGTGTGGATTTAAGGATAAAAATAGGGACGAGGTTCTTTTTTCTGTATATCATGTGTGTGTGTAGTACACAGGGACCAGAAGGTGATGTCATACACTCTGAAACTGAAATTACAAAAGCTGATGTGTGTCCAGGCATGTACTGGACATTAAACCTTGGTCATCTGGAAGAGCAGTCAACACTCTGTACTGCTGAGCCATTATGAAGTCCCAGGAATAGGTATTTAGAATGTAGTTGGAGATTATACTAGGTTAGGAAAGAAACAGTTGTAGACTCAAACTACAATGACGATCAGAAGAAAAAGGTGTCCCCACAGCTGTAATAATGGCACTTATATCATGGGGATAAATGGCAGTACTAGGGCATAGGTCTGTAGTACCAGGCATGAATTCTCCCATATAAAAATAAATATTTCAGGTACCAAATGCATAAAACAATGATGTTTTAAGCCATTGTATTCATTGCAAGTTATATTGGTGTCATTTCCTTAGTAATACAATATTAAGCAATTTTAAAGATTACTCTATTTTATAAACTCAGTCACAGCCTAGAACAAAGTTTAGTACACAGTTCAAAATCATATCTACATGAGAAGTATCTTTAAAGAAAGCTTCTTTAGGAATCATTTCCTTTGAGTTTAGATACTAAATATAAATTGGCACAAAAGAATCCTCTTCTTTTTAGAATAACAGAATCTTGAATTTATTAATCATTTGTAATCCCATGAGTCTATCTATAATTCAAATTGCAACCTCAGGAAATGAATTTTGAGAAAAACTTAATTTAAGTAACTTGCCAAGGTTGAGCATTACATATTTTTCCATTATATCTAGACTATTTCAAAAAATCTTAATTTTTAACAAAACTGCGCATTTTTAATTATCAGCAGAACAAGTCATTAAAGTTAACTTTCTGGTTCTGAAAAAGATGAATCACTGTGGAACTTGAAAGCAGTGACATAAAAAAAAAATGAGCAGATGAAATGTGTCATGGAACACAATCAAATGTTGCTTGGAAATCCATACTTGTATACTTAAAATTCTATTGTGTGCTTTTTAAGTTTGGGGAAAAATAGTTACTGTTTATTGTTATTATAAATAGAACTCTTCTTGTGGTGTGTTCTCAGTGAAGGCTACCTACACAGAGAAGACTAAATATAAAATGTATATGGAAGTATTTATGTCTGAAGATGTAAATTGTAAAACACTTCTCCCAGAAAGATTTTAAAGGTGATGTCTTAGCTCAGACAGTGCTTTCCAGCCAAGAGACATCAATCAGCAATTTGAAAGTCACAAAGATAGAAAATTCATGAGGGGGGAGATATTTGATCTTGGTTTTCCTTTCTGAGAATGGCTTTATTCCTTCTAAACCGTATCTCCAAGAACTTTTTTAAAGGGCCTTAAGTTAAGTATGTTTCTTGATAAATATTTCACATTCTGGAAGAGATTTTTGACTAATTAGATCCAGAGAAAAGTGATAAGATTATTCTTCTTCTGTACAACTATTATAAAAACCTGTAAACATTCTTGAAAGACATGCTGATAAACAATATATTTATTTTAAAATATAACCCCCAGGGGGGTCATTCAAACCTAACTAAGGTTGAATACAGTGTTGAAAATTGATCCTGTTTGCTTAACAGTGTATACAGTCAGTCACTAAAGCTCCAAGGAGGCACTGCCTAGTTCTACATAATCGGTCACACCAGCAATGGCCAGGAATAACTAAGCACCAGAGAACAAGAAAGCTGTGATGGGCAGCTGAGTTACAGATGCCATTTTCTAGAATCATGTTCTATCCTGAGAACTGAAAATCAATTTCAAGTAATTAAAAAAAGCGTAAAGTTGGAGCATGCATTTATTCAACAAGATGTTAACCTACCTTATGCACAATGAGTATATTTCTACATCACTACCACAGCGTTTATTAATTTTCAAATGTCAAAAGCAAATATGTTTACTTATTTTGAAGTCTACTGGTTACAATTTTGAAAATTTGTCTAGGCTTTTGCTTATTCTGATTTATCTACTTGGTGGTATGCATCTTGCTGTGCCTAATTTTATTCTATATCTTACTGTAAAACTGTAGAAGTTTATAAGTAGGCATAAAATACAGAATGTATTATTAGTTAAGAATGTGTAAAACTTGGCATGTCCTCCCAAATACATTTGCTACTAAATTGTTGATAAAAGAACATTGATTCAACATTTTAATCATTTAAATGTATTCTATAAATACAAATTACAGTTTCAGTTGATTTTATAGCTATAGACATATGCCCAGCATTTGCTGTTATTTCTTAACTGAAATCACTAATTTTTAATCTTATTGGATTTTGAATTATTCTAAGTTTCCCATTTTAAGAAAAGAGGGATATAATTACATAGATGAGAGGGATGGCCTATTACCGAACCCATTCACAGAATCTCATCAGAGAAATATTTATCTAAATACAGTGTTGTTGCAGGCGCTTGAAATTCTGCCTCTGGCTCCTAGGAGACAGGTGATGCTGCTTCCCAGGGCAGACAGTTTGAGTAACATGAAATAATCTATATTTTAAGCTGTTCTCAACTTATCCAAGTTCTAACAGCCATAGAAATTTCTTTCTGAGATCATTCAATTAGAAAGGAAACTGCAGATTATTAGGAAAATAAATAATTACCCTTTCTTCCAGTTATGTTCTTATTTTAAATAAGCAGAAACACTATCCCCCATTAAACCATATTTAAGATTATTGTAAGTTAAACAAGCAAATTAATGGGCATTTACAGCCTAATTTCTTTGGTAACAAAAACCTTAAGATCAAAACAACTCAATAAATATGTAAAAGAATGCCTAGTTTTAATTGGGATTTCCTATATTCTATAAAGCTAAGTAAACAATAAAACTCCAAATATACAAAGAAAACATAATGAATAAGGTAAAATATTATAATATGTGTTACATAAAAGAAAATCTATGAATTATACTAAACCAAAAATTTTATAAGATACCAATTATGGGAATAACATAAATGAGAATGAAGTTATAAATAAAATACTGACAACTTATTAAATATAAAGATAGAACATAGTATAGTTATATAGTTCTAAAGCATGCTCATAACATTTCACACACACACACACACACACAGAGAGAGAGAGAGAGAGAGAGAGAGAGAGAGAGAGAGAGAGAGAGAGGGTACATATATAGATAGAGAGGCTAAATTCCTTCCAATCCAGAAAAGGAGATATAAACATGCCTAAGGCATATTCCAGAACCTCTTGTATGAGCCAGTGTAATAGAAATTTAATGAAGAGCATCAATGCTATTTGTGCTATGTAATTAGAACCATGAGCAGTGGAGGTGCAGAGAAGTCTGCCTCCTCAAATCAAGCAGGGCTTCATCATGGAGGGACAGCACAGCAGAGCTTGAAGGATAAGTGGGTTCTTTACTTGAAGAAGGAAACATTCACAAGGGCAGAGACTGTCAAGAGTTTTTTGTGTTTGGAATTGCTAAGTAGGTTGATAAGATCCATCCCTGACCATCTGGAGTGGGCTACTGAGATGTGCTTGCCTAGAGGAATGAGCTATCCACAACAGGGTTAGGATTACAAAGATGTGT
The DNA here is from genome assembly GCF_011064425.1 of Rattus rattus. NCBI lineage: Eukaryota > Metazoa > Chordata > Mammalia > Rodentia > Muridae > Rattus > Rattus rattus. The sequence continues at coordinate 120,003,616 of NC_046159.1, forward strand.
GCCAGGGTCCATACCTCAGGTAATATACTCTCTAGATGCAGCAGACCTGTTATTTTTTTTATTCTAGTAGACTATGTGCTTATTTTTTATTTTTTAATTTTATTTTCTTGGATATTTTATGTATTTACATTTCAAATGTTATCTCCTTCCCCCCACTCTCCATTACCCCCTCCCCCTCCTCCTGCTTCTATGAGGAGACTCCTACCACTACCCACCAACTCCAACCTCAATGCCCTGACATCACCCTACATTAGGGAAATGAGCCTTCTTCTAAGGAAGTGTCGAACAAAAAGCTCAGAGCCATATCTGTCCTCCCAAAACCAGTCCATCTGAGAGAGAGACTTCATTCCATTGGCTTTCTTACTCTTCTACCCCCTTAATAAAACTCTCATACTAATTGAAGCAAGTCAGGCTAAGAAATACAAATACTACATCTGTTCCATCCTATGAGGAAACCTAAAATTTAAGTTCTAAGTCATGCCTGCATATCTCCCATAGGTATGCATAAAACATGAAAGTAGCAGGGATGTTACTAAGAGGACTGTAGAGTTCCGGTGAAAGGGAGGGGGAGTTAGAACCAAGATAGGATAACACAGTTTGAATATGAGGAAACTACACAACTCTCATGTATAAAGAAGACATGGCAAAGCCAATTATTCTGCACACTCATTAGGAAAGCAAATATTTGTTTTGATTTTTTGGTCATTTGTTAAAAGAAAGAAGAGTGAGAATCTATGTGGGTAAGGAGACAGGGAGCATCTGGAAGGAGTTTAGGGAAAATAAAGAATATGATTACAATATATTTTTTGAAAAAAAATTAATTAAAATATGAAAGCAAATCAGCAGAATGTGTCTGATGGAAAGACGCCTTACCCTAGATCTCAAGAACGATCACTACTTACTGAGGAACACTTCCTTTGAATCAAACAAAGGAATTGATTTAATTATTTTGTTCTTCAGAACCCCAAACTGAATGGCATTAGTTTAAAAAATGGAAAAAGTAACTTCCATTCCTAATTATATATTTAATCAAGTTTTCCCCATATTTCTATGAAAAATATATAGAAAAACAAAATATACCATGTGTCTTAGAAAAATAGTAATTATACCTCTAATGCTATAATTTTTAATATTTTATATTCGATGTATATGCATGGTGTAGAGGTGTCTGTATTTATGTGTTTGCATGTGTGTGCCAGTGTACAGGCATGTGTACATATACATGTGAAGGCTAGAGTTTGATACTGATTTGTCTTCATCTGCAATTCTCCATCTTCTATTATGAACTTAGAACTCACTGATTTGGCAATATTTGTGAGGCATATTGTAAGGTAATATTATAAGGAACAAAACAATAACCACAAACAAATAAATTAACAAGCAAACAAAAACAGAGAGCTTTAACTCCTCAGAAGTATGATAACAGCCAGTGAACATGAAGCTTTATAGGGGACTGGGGATCTGAACTCAAGTCTTTTGGCTTACATGTCAAGAACTTACTGAGTCATTTTTCTTCAGGCACATTACTAAAATTCCTAAGCAAGCATTAATATTTTAATCAGAATATCTTTCCCTTGGTAATAAGCACTGAATGCTTGCATTATCTGATATGCATTTCAAATATACAAATCTACACAGGACGTGCAGAATTAAATCTGTAAACATTCTGCCCAGAGTACAAGTCAATTTTGAACCAAAGTACTTTTTAACGGTATTAGGCAATAGATGATGATGTTAAAATTTATAATTACCTTCTTCATCTTAGTTTGCCTTTCATTTTTCCTACCTGATTTATCCTGTGAAAGAAATAGATAAAGAGGGATGTGTTCACATGTAGTTGATCAAAGCACATTAGAAAATTATGACTCGGTACATTGTTATCATCAGAAGCACCAAAATAGTTTTTATAAGTAGTGTGAATTCAATTATTATGATATCTTTCCCCTTTGACTTATTCTTTTCTTAATGACATGATTAAATGATATTCAGTATTCTGAGGCAATATAAAAAACAGTTTACTTCTTCATATCAGCAACATGTCATTTTCTTTTATAAGCATTTCTTTGGAAAATATTCCATGGTCTGGTATAGGAATATATAGCTTAGTTCTTACCAATTTATGTTAAATTATTATCAGATAAATTATTTCCTTTATAACAAATACTTGACTCATAGCACCATAGGTACTTATTGCATGGGCCCAGATACATGTGAAATTTTTTAAAGATTTACAATAATTAGATTCAATGTACAAGCTATGCCATCAACAAATAGCAAAAAGAAAAATTAAACAACACAATAGGGCTTATTCAATAGATAAGCATATATATTTTGGGTATATTTTATCACTATAAAATAGATATATACAGATAAAGGTTTCACATTTATCCAAACAATTACATAAACACAAACCATTCATGCTTCCATTCATAATAGAGATGTAAACAACTACAAAAAAAATGTAGACTTAAATCACTTCTCTATATGAGTCCAGATCTGGAGTGCCTCTCAAAGGCTCCTGTGTGGAAAGCTTGGTCCCAGATGGGAACTCTTGAGACATAAAAGGACTAGAGTCCATAGCATCAGTGCAGAACCAGAGACATGTTGTAAAGATGATCTTGTTCTTAGCCTCCTCCAATTGTGCTCCTCTACTTCCCAATGGCCTTGAGGTGACCACTCCAGTTTTACATGTTTCTGTCAATGATTTTTGTCTTGTTTCATCACAGTCTCAACCCAACAAAGCCCACTTTGGACTGACCTATCTCATGCACTGAGCCAATATTAATCCTCCCTCCATAAAGCTGTTTCTGTCACAGCAAGAAAAACTGAAACCATCTCTGCCAAATAATCTGTCATCCTTGCAGCCACCTCATGTGCTACTTCAGTGAGACTAAGCCATGTATGTATCCTCATAATCGATGTTGTGTATAAATTACACTGTGAAGGCAATCAATTACTTCTGACCAGCTGTTTTCTCCAATGAAGAGTATATTGCACTAAAAAAAATCTCCCAAACTTCTTCCATACTTCCTTCATATGTGATACATATGAAATTTTATGTTTGCTCAATTATTTATAGTATCAATAGGCTATCTGATAAAGTTCTAGAAGTCAAAATTTATAGAGTGACCTATGCATACCCATCAATCAAAGAACTAAGATAGGAAGATATTAAGGTCAAGGCTATCCTAGAAAGACTTGATTTCAACAAAACAACAAACTGTATCTGATCATTAACAATTCAGTGGTCCATGTCCATAATCATCACAATATGCAGTGTCATTGGTGATATCTGCAAGATAGTCCAAAGCCACTGTAACTGATATTTTAAAGTCTAGATTTGCCATCAATTTATTATGCTCGTGATGAATTAATCAAATACATTGTTTAAGGAGGCAACTCTTGATATATCAGATATTCCTTTTAAATTTCATGAAATTTTCCTGTTGGATTTTGTTCCCCTTCAATTTCTTTCTATGAAAGTTTTCAAAACAGGACAGTGATATCCAGGTTGCATATTGAAAAAAATAAAACTATCTTCAAATGATCATAAACTTGGAGTAAAGCAACAATTTGTAGTTGAAATATTGGTGACTTATAGTTTTAAGATAAGTTCCTTTAAATTATAGTTTGGGCATGAAAGAATACGTAGATATATTTCACTCATGTGAATGATAAGGAACCTCTCTACTGAAGGTCAAGCTTGCTATACAAGTAGCCATCTATATGTGTCGCAACACTGGTGTTCTGTCAGTCACTGTGCTCCTGGCAGCCAACATATTCTCAGTAGCTTCAGATTTTCAACAGTGTTCATTTACTCGATTATCAGTTACCTTAAATACCTCATAGAGTTGTTGCAAGGTACCCTTCTGTTTGGTGTCAATGATGAATCTCAGGGATATACAGAACTTAAGTGGAGATTGTGTACAGTCTGAGTGCACAGAATCACCTCCTCCAAACCCCCACAGACACTAGTTGAAGAAAAAATGCCCAACTTCAAACTCACAAAGCTCCGTGTCTTAACCAGTATACCACAGATGCACTCTTCATAAAGATCTAGATCCTGATTAAATTATACATCTATTAAATTTGAGGCCATCAAATGTCTCTCTCCAGTCATAAATACTTAAAATTAATTAATACTGAGGAGTTTATATGTGTTTGCCTGTATTTTAAATATAGAGCCTTAGTAGCAAGACATAATATCTATGTCTTATCATTTACTTCATGGCTGCCAAAGTAGGCAATTGTTTATTTTTTAAAATATTTTTTTACCTTTATTTTTTAGAGTCCAGTCATTTTCCCCCTCCCGGTATGCCCTTCCACAGTTCCTCATCCCACTCCTCCTTTCCCATGTCTTCAAGAGTATGTTCTCCCCACCACCAGGCCTCCCCACACCCTGGTGCCTCAAGTCTTTTGAGGGTTAAGCATGTCTTCTCCCACTGAGGCCAGACCAAGCAGCCATCTTTGGGGTCTTCCAGGCCTCCTGTATCCTGTCTGGTTAACAATTGTTTATCTCAACCATCTTTGTTACACCACAGCACATACTAGGCTTACAAGAAAAGCAGATAAATTTAAGGAATCACAGAAAAGCTTTTCAGACAGTTTAGAATGTTTAAGGTGGTTTCTGAAAGATGGGGATTTGGCTGGCAAAGAGCGGAAACAGTAGGGGCAGCAGGGAGTAATCTACCAGAGAATTAAGTCCTTGTCATAAAATAGGAACACATGTATTTCCCAATACCAAAAGTTTATTTAAGAAATATGGAATAGACAAGATCTAGAGTATTCAGGAAAATATGATTAGGAAAGTTCAACATGGGTCAAGCATATTTAGCAAGCAATGGGGCAGGAGTAGAAGAGAGGTAACATATGTGGAGAATAAGAAAGGAGAGATAACACTAAGAATGTGTGAAAAAACTATAGTGAAACAGTTTCTTCACATTTACTTAAAAATACATATGTAGCATATTTTTGTAGGTTGATGTCATTATGCTGATGAAGGCAGACAAGATAAAATGAGGCCTGTCATTGGACAAGAAGGAAGGGAGGCAGGAACAGGGCAGGAGGAGGAGCTGGGAGAACATTGTAGCAGATGTTAAGATTCTTCTCTGTGTATAGATACAGGTTGTTATGACTAGTTTTAAGGAATCGATGTGTACAGGACTTTGTGTTGTCTAGATGGGCAAATTATATCTTATCAATTGGATCACAGGTTACTGTGTGATGTGTTTTTTCATGTGAGGACTTAACTGAGTCCATAGTAAGAGAGCCGTGAGATAGAGGTGTCTGTATATGAAACTGGCGGGGCAGCAACCCGCCAAGGGAGTTATGAGTGAAGACAGAGTGGCTTGTCAGGGTGCTGCAGTAGAATGGCTCGCGGACTGCCTGGGTCAGAGTACTTGGGGTGCAGAGGTGATGAGATAAATTAGCGCTAGTTCCAATGGCCCACCAGAGCCAGAACTAACAAGAGAGCGACCACCAGGATACACGCAAGAACCTTTCTGCCCATTTTTATTTATACCACAACATAGTATGCGTGTGGATGGATAGTAGATAGATAGATAAATAATAAATAGGTATCTAAGCAGATAGATAGATAGATAGATAGATAGATAGATAGATAGATAGATAGCGATCATATGCATTTGTGTGTGAGGGAGAGAGAGGGGATGTGTAAAACAATAATAATTAAAGAATTAATGAATTAGTCCTGGTCATGAATTTGACAGGGAGTTGAAGGAAATAGTGAAAATGATGTCAATATAGTATTCATAAATGACATTCTCAAAATACTAAAATTTTAAAAATGAAGTAGGATATATAAAAAATTGTTTAATTAATTTGAGAAATTTTATTAATACTCTCAGAAACTAGACCAATATTCCAAAGTTTGTTTTCATTATGAAACAATTGCTTGTCAAAAATTTCTTTTTATTATTAATTCTTATGCATTTAAAAGTATAAATCTATCTTTGCAAAGTATGCATACTGATTAATATACTGATTAAGCTTTTGCTCAGTCTAGCAGTAGTCATTAACATACACTTACAACAATTTTAACGAAGTCCTTTTTATAAAGTAATTTTTCATTGTTAATTTAATCCACAATGAAAATGAGACGGACAGGAAAAACAGAGGTAATCAGAAATCATTGTTTTAATTTTCAGAGTTTGAAATTAAATGTGCTAAATATATGTAAGAATGTCAGTTAGCACAATTGTGAAAATTTCAACTCCTTTGGGGTCTATTTCACACAATGGAAAGAAAACACTTAATTTTCTAAAACATAGGGTCATGAAAATATGAAATTCATTAAATGTTTTAACTAAAAATATTTTAACTACAGTTAAAAGCTCAGGTCTAACAGATAAATTTGACAAATGTTTTCAAATCATTTTTGTTGTTTTGTCTTATTGGGATTTTTTGCTTTTAGTATGTCAGTTTTATGAGATAAACCTGAATTGAACAAATAAAAACTAAAGTTATTTACATTTATCTCCAAATAACTGTGTACCATGGAATATAACTGCATTGTTATTTTTGAATGTACAATTCAGGCCAACAAAGCTTTCATGAGTGAAACACCTATTATAAATCATATTTCTTGAAGTAACAGGTAAGCCTGGATCAGACACTCACTTTTCTATAATTTCATGCATGCATTTCTTTTTGTCCATATTTAATTAGGCCTTTGGGTAAATTTAAACCTGAGACAATGAGCTTAGTCACTATCTTTTTTTTTTCTCTTTCCATACTTTTATTTTTCTTTCTGAATTTCACATCATGCACCCCAATTCCACTCATGTCCCAGTCCACTCATATTTGTCCTCTGTTGGAATATCCTGCTATTTAAAGATCCTAGTCTACCCTGTCCAGACAGCTCCCCTGAGATCAGTGCAAAATGGAGGACCCCCTTTCCTAGCAGGTTTTCCTTTTTTCTACCTTATCCAGAGAGTCCCATTCCCCACACTCTACCTGCGGAATGTCACTTAATCCTTGGCAAAATTACAGGTCAACTTCCTGGAACGCCTCTCGATGGAAAAGAAGTAAGAAGAACCCTTCCCACTTTCTAAGGTTAGTATATCCCTTGTTCGTCGTGAATAAAAAACACAAGTTGTTTTGTTGAATATCATCTAAGAGACCTATTTCACTGTTATCTAAAAGAGTCACAACACTGAAGAGTTGTAACCCTGAAACCTTCAGAGATCTTCCCCCTTCTGCATGCAGTGCCAGACCAGGATCCTGCTGATCCACCATCCCAGACCTCATTCATCCTTTCCCTCCTGGTTTGCCTGATCAGATCACCCCCAAAGCAAAAAGCAAGGGATGGAATCCAGCCCTCTGCCTTTGTAACCTTCCTCCAAAAGAAAATAACAAACAAATATTAAAATCTAGCCATGGAAGCTGCAGTGTCTCACAATGTGTCCCACAGCATACCCCTATATGCACACAGCTTGACTTGCTAATGTTCATTGCAGTGAGTCATTGGCCTGATTTCAGGCCTCTGGCTTTCCCATCGGTACCGAAAACCCACCGAGACTCTTCTCAGATATCCTGCTGTTGCCCTGAGTCATGGAGATACTCAAGTTTCAGTTCTACAGAACTAGTCCCTTCGTGTGCTCCAGCAGTTCACAAGTGGGAGAGATGTTGAGGTGGTTGGGTTCAAAGCCTTGGATCTGGACCTGGGTGGTAGCTAAATCGATCAGCCTGCCTCCAGTTCTCTGCACTGACCAGGTTCCTGGGCCAGCTCCCTTACTCTTACCACCAGGACAGCAAGCTGCCCTGCCTGGATGAGGGGTAGGGTCAGCTCTCCTGCATCGCTACAACAATGGCCAGGGCCATCTCTCCCTAGGATAGTATATCTAAGCAAGGGGTTAGGCCAATTCTCCAAAGCCACTGTTGATGCTATCTTGCAGTGGCAGGTGAGGGGCAGGGCCAACTCAATGTGGTCCTTGAAGATGAATATGGCCATAGAGGGCAGCCCACACCACAGATGTTCACTTGGCCTTTGTTGTTAACATAGCCACAGACATCCACACTGACTCCTGTTGTGATAGGGCTAAGAGATAGGCATGACCCTTGGTGGCAGCATGAGCCAGATGATACCATCCCATCAGGTGGCAGTGAAGGCTTCTCACATCAGGCTGTCCCTCATTGTTCTGCTTCTCTTTGTAGTACACAAACTGCTGTTTCTCTTTCTCTCCCATCTCTCTACCACATACCTCCTTAGAGTAATGGCGCCCACCCAGGCCAGAGTCACGGTCAGTGAGCCTGGCCTGTGGTCTGGTTGTCTTCCACATCGACTAACCGGTCACTACATTCTTATAACAATGTCTTCCCTAGATGAACATAGATACTATCTTACATGGAAAAATATAAAATGCACTGCAGATGCATCCCTAACTTTCAACATTAGCAGACAGGTTCATCAACAGTCACTGAAGAGTACATAAGATATAATGTGCACTAACCATGATTGGATAAAAGGTAATACAGACAAAGCCACCAGTATTTAATTGGAGGGTTCAATAACCTATCTCAAAGAAGTGATGAAAAAAAAGAATCAAAAAAACCTATAAAAATGTAAAATGCTATAACAATTTTAACAATCGCTTTAATCTAATATTTGTTCATAAATATTCTACTCATATTATCAAAATATATGCTCTTTGTAATGAGCATGAAAATACTTTTGTCAATGAAAGACCTCACAATTATAAGACAGGAAAACACCCCAAAAATGTATGTTATCTGAACATACTGGAATTAAATTAGGAAAAAGTAATGGAAATACCTATCACGAAAATCTTCAAACCTTAGAAACTAAATGACATTCTTATAAATAATGCACAAGCCAAACAGGAAACAAGGCTCCAGATAGCATTTTTCTTCCTTGTCAAACTATGGACCCAATAAACCTGTTTTCTTCCAGAACAAGAAAAAAAAAAAAAGAAGAAGAAGAAAAAGAAGAGAAGAGGCAAAGAGAAGGAAAAACTACAATAATCCCAAGAAGTGAAATAACAAAGAGTTTTATCTAAACAAAATGAGGTATGTGCTATTTGTGTAGCTGGAGCATTATTCACAGTAGCCGAGAAATGGAAACAACCTATATGCTTATCAACTGATGAGCAGATAGAGAAAATGCAGCACACGCGCACAGCGGGAAAAAAAAATAACTGCTCACTATAGTAAGAAAGAAAATGATGTTGTGTGCTATAATAGTTTGTAACTTGAGTTTTTATGTGAAATCGGCCAAGCACAAAAAGACAAGTGTTTCATCATCTCCCTCATGTGTGAAATCTAAAAATGTCAATCTCACAGAATCTGAGAGTAGCGTGGTGGGAACTAAAGCTGAGGCATGACGCAGTTTAGAAAAAGTTGGTTTGTGGATGCTAAGTGTCTTAGTTAGGTTTGCTGCTGTAAACAGACACCATGACCAAGGAAACTCTTAAAAGGAAAACATTTACTTGGGGCTGGCTTACAGATACAAAGGATCAGTCCATTATCATCAAGGTGGGACCATGGTAGCATCCTGACAGGCATGGTGCAGGCAGAGCTGAGAGTTCTACATCTTCATCTGAAGGCTGCCAGCAGAATACTTGTAGGCAGCTAGGAATAGGATATTGAACCCCACACCCACAGTGACACACCTACTCCTACAAGGCTACCACACCTAATCAGGGCCACACCTCCTAATAGTGCCACTCCCTGACCCAAGCATATGCAAACCATCCCACTGTAATAGTTTGATGGGAGTAGATGTGTTTCATATCATTTTATTGACTTTTTCGACCAGTAATGTTTGGCTTTACCCTAGCTTTTTGGGCTATCTAAGCTCTAGTTCTTGGTTACCTAAGTAGTGTTCGGTGTGGGTTCTTTCTCATGGAGTGGCCCCTGGATCAAGTCAGACATTACTTGGCTAGTACTACAAGTTCTGAACTACCAGTGCCCTAGCATACATACTACAAAGGCAGGACATATTAGAGGTCAAAGGTTTTGTGGCTCAGTTGATGTCTCCTGGGTATATATTATAGTTATTGGCTTAATAATTTGTGGGACTCCTAGATGTGAGAACAAATGGATCCTTCACATTTGTGCCTGCTTGAGTTTCCTTGTCCAACATGGAAAGGTGATGGGATAAAGAAAGCTTCCAGGGACTAAGCCACTACCTAAAGACTATACATGGACTGACCCTGGACTCTGACCTCATAGGTAGCAATGAATATCCTAGTAAGAGCACCAGTGGAAGGGGAAGCCCTGGGTCCTGCTAAGACTGAACACCCAGTGAACTAGACTGTGGGGGGGAGGGCAGCAATGGGGGGAGGGTTGGGAGGGGAACACCCATAAGGAAGGGGAGGGGGGAGGGGGATGTTTGCCCGGAAACCGGGAAAGGGAATAACACTCGAAATGTATATAAGAAATACTCAAGTTAATAATAATAATAAAAAAAGAAATGATAGATTTCTAACAAATGTAAAAATAATGAACTTCAATTTAAATACCATATCACATGTGAAAAAACTGAATCAAAATGTGTCATACATCAAAGTATTCAGTTTCTAGATAAACACATACAATAAAAACCTCGTTTCTTTTAAATTTTGTTAAATGTCTTTTTTTAGTCATACTGTAAATAGACAAAAATAATAAAACCCCAATTGAAAAAAGATTATTTTTAATTTACTTGTTCCAATAAATGTTCTGAAAATTTCTCATAGATCATTAAGAAATGAAGCAAATCATTTTTATTATTTTATTATTGTGTTTGTTTGAAGATAAGCATAAATATATAATTATATGTAATGATTAATTATATATAATATATAATTTAAGAAATTATGTACATCTATACACAACACACATGTTCATAAATAAACAAATAACACCTCCTCAGTCCATATAATGGTAACTTCTTTTAGGAATCTTGCTTTCGCGGCTGTCTGACACTGAGTTTGTAAATGTTAGAAAATCTAACTGCCTAAACATGACCAAAGCAAAAATGGCAACAACATACACGCCAAAGGAGATGGGAAAAACAAGGGCTTCACCCCTAGACAAAGAACTACAAATGACCTAGAATGTTGTAAGCAGGGGAGGTAGTCCTCCTCAGAAAAAAAAGCACAGCAATTGATTTCCAATACCAAACCATTTTCTAACATGTAAAAATATTTGTGAGATGGTATACACATAATATGAGCATATGAGACAATGTTCCATGTCAAACATCATAAGGAAAATAAAAAATGTATAGCAATACATACCACTCACTTATGGGATTCATAAAAATGTAAAACGCTCACCACACAGAGCACTGTGGAGCAACTGCAAGAAATGGAGCTTCCTTGCCTTCCTGTAAAGTACTTCTGGGCAGGAATTGTAAGCTCTTTCATGTCCGCATGACCAGCAGGTGTTAGAATGGGCAGCTCAGAGCATGGACTGCACTAACATTTGTTTTTATCTTATTCATGGATAAGCAATCATTTTCATCATAATTAGAAAACGAGTACCCATATTTTTCCATTCTCAGCTGGAATATTTTTGTAATTGTTTAATATAAATTGTGGCAAACTAATTCTGAAATAACATCGGCTACTAGATGCAAAAAGCCAAAATTTAGTCTCATAAAAAATATACCCTTAATATACAAGCAATAATGCTAGAAAGAAATTAATACGGTAGATTTCACACCATTCCCACTAAAATTGAATTGAACTGAATCACACCAGTATCCTTGTAGTTTGGTATGATTTATGAACCAAGTGACATCTGGACTTTTCATACATAAATATATTTCCTTTTCTTCTTTTGAAGGCTTGACCACTTCTAAAAACACACTGCAAAATGAAACAAGTCATGTCACCATTGTATATATTATACACTTAAATAAAACAAAGGGAGCTTCTGATATAGATGAGGTGCAACAACTAATAATCTTAGCATGCAACATAAATAAAGTATAAAGTATAGAAAGTGGAATGATACAAAATGCTTACTTCATCCAGGATTGCATAATGCATCATAAGGTAATCTTTGTCTTATAGATCTGTTATCTGGAATAAAGGAAAAAGTGCATTAGTGCCATCTCCTGGCAGACAGGAGGCTCCAGAACCATCTAACTTTCAAGTAAGGCCCTTACTTAAGACATTATATATAACCTGAACCCTTGGTGGCTTTCTGAGACTGAACCACCAGCCAAAAAAACAAAAGAATACATGGTATGGACCTAGGCCTCCGTACATATGTAGGTGGGTCTACTTTCAAGTACCCATAACTAGAGGGGTGACTAGCCCTAAGTCTGTTGCCTGCCTATGAATCCTGTTCCCCTAACTGAGCTGCCTTGTTTGGCCTCAGTGAGAGAAGATGTATTTATTCCTGCACAGACTTTATCTGCCAGAATAGGGTGATATGAAGGGGAGCCCCCACTCTCTCAGAGAAAAAGGGGAGAGGGGATGGGAGAGAGACTGTGTGAGGGGTGGGGACCAGGAGGAGGGGGTGGCAATCAGAATGCAAAGTGAATAAATAAATTAATGAAAAAAAGACTTTCAAGATGTACAAATTCCTACTGGCTTAGACAGAAAATAAATATTTAAACATGAGAAAATTCATACATATATTCTTATAGGCTTAGTACGTTCTGAATACTCAGTAAATCTAATATAGATTCATAATTAATATAAATAGGTTTAACATTTATATTTAAATACAAGTAAACTTTAGAGATATAAAATCTCTAAGTATGTAGTAAACTTGCAATAATCCATAATGAAAGTTGAAACTGTGATAAACAGTAGAAATTAATAATCTTATGTAGATGAAAAATTAAACGATCTTTTACTATGCTTCAGAAATATTAAGATTGAAGTTAAAAATAGTTGTCCTTGTCCACACCTGATCTTCATATATAAATGTGTGTGTCTCTGTGTGTTTGTGTGTGTGTGTGTGTGTGTGTGTGTGTGTGTGTGTAAGATGGAATTTTCGGGTCATTTGATTTGCATTTTCCTGATAACTAAGGACATTGACTATTTCTTTAAGTCTTTCTCGGCCATTAGAGAGTCTTTTGTTGAGAATTCTCTGTCTAGCTCTATATCCCATTTTTAATTGGGTGATTTGGGTTGTTGGTGTTTAAATTGTTGAGTTCTTTATATATTTTGTATATTAGGAATATTACCATCTGTTAGACGTAGGATTGGTGAAGATCTTTTCCCAATCAATAGGCTGCCATTTTGTCCTACTGGCAGTGTCCTTTGCCTTACAGAATATTTTCAGTTTCACGAGGTCCCATTTATTAATTGTTGATCTTAGAGCCTGCTTCATTGTGTTCTGTCCGGGAAGTTGTTTCCTGTAACAATGATTTCAAAGCTATTTTTCACTCTTCTATTTGAGTGTATTGGTTTTATGTTGAGGTCTTTGATACACTTGGACTTGAGTTTTTTGCAGGTGATAAATATGGAGCTGTTTGCGTGGTCTACACGCAGACATCCAGCTAGACCAGGACCTCTTGTTGAAGATGCTTTCTTTTATCCATTGTATAATTTTGGCTTCTTTGTCAGAATTAAAGTGTACATGGGTGTGTAGGTTTACTTCTGGGTCTGTGATTCAATTTCATTGATCAACCTGGTTTTTTCTATACCAATACCATGTAGTTTTTAATTACTATTGTTCTGTTGTACAGCTTGTAATTAGAGATGGTGCTACCTATAAGAGTTCTTTTATCATACATATTGTTTTAGCTATCCTGGGCCTTTTTCCCTTGCAGCTTTGAATATTCTTTCTTTGTCCTATATACTTAGTGTTCTGATTGTTATGTGGTGGGAGGATTTTCTTTCCTTCTTCTATAGTATCATTTACCCATTAAAATAATTCTCCATCACCAAGTAAATAAAAATCAGTCCCAACCATCAAATGACAGACAAGGGATGAGCAGAGAGTTTTATTTCATGAACCAAAACATTTTTTCAAAAATTAAAAAGATCAGTTTACTAATTAAAAGTCCATGAAACATGAGAATTCCAAATAGTAGTAATTAGGTATAAAAATCTTCACATTAGAAAAAGCAAATGAATACTGCCTTTTTAGCTGCTTGAGTTTGTGAATGTGAATTTTCAATGACTTTTAAAATATGAACATTGTGAGTGAAAAAAAATGGTCATTTCCAAGATTTAAATGTTTCAAAGAATCAGTTGCCCTGTGGCACTACACATAAGTGTCTCTTGTATTGATTATAACAATGCTAAAATAGTTAATATTTAGAAGGGCCTCTTCCCATTGCTTATATTTTTTGGCTTTGGAGAGGAGATAGTTTATAACCATATTAATTTTCATCACAATATTTAATAAATTTGAAATGCTAATCAATAATTTTAGAATGATTAAAACACATTCAATAATATGGGATGATCAGAAAAAAGAAAGCTAGAGAAATAAATTGATTTTTTTTGTTATTAAGAAAAATTTATCTTCATTTATAAATTTTAGCAAAAAACTTAATTTGGCATCGGGCAACTACCACTTACTACTTAGCAAATGTGAACTATGCACGTTCACAAGAAAGCATATGAGGACTTTAGTTTTATTTAAGTGGTCTAACACATACTTTCTGTAAACTTCCTTCTATCCTAATGAGCTTTTGGCAGTGGATAGTGGCTGAGAAAGGGAGAATCATTCTTCATTCAGGATATGGGCACTGATGTGTTTCTAGTACTCAACTGGACAGCGTTATACTACTGGGCATATGTGTAGCAGTAACTGGATTAATGTGTCATAAAAATTAAAGTGTGGAGGGGACCCAGAAGGAGAAATATAGAGGAGTTGGTGCAAAAAATGGGAAGTAGACCTGTTCATATTTCTTTATATACATGGATGAAATTCTCAAGAAAAAAAAAAAGAAGAAGAAAATATTTAAATTAGTTTGGGCTCTAAATGGACCACATTTCTGGCCTCAGTGGGAAAGAATGGGTCTAGTCCTGCATCGGCTTGATGTGCAGGAGTGATGGGTGTTAGTTAGGGTGTTAGAGACACCCAGAGGGGAACTTCCCTTTCTTCAAAAGAG
The DNA here is from genome assembly GCF_011064425.1 of Rattus rattus. Classification (NCBI taxonomy): domain Eukaryota; kingdom Metazoa; phylum Chordata; class Mammalia; order Rodentia; family Muridae; genus Rattus; species Rattus rattus. The sequence continues at coordinate 120,018,665 of NC_046159.1, forward strand.
AAGGGGAAGATGGAATCAGGGGAGGACTTGCATGAGCAGGTATTGGGAGAAAGGTTAATATTGGATTGTAAAGGGAGTAAATAAATAAATATACATAAATAAATAAGAAGGGAGGAAGGAAAGAAAGGAAGGAAGGAAGGAAGGGGGGAAGGAAGGAAGGAAGGAGGGAAGGAAGGAAGGAAGGAAGGAAGGAAGGAAGGAAGGAAGGAAGCTAGCAAGCAAGCATATCTGGACTGGAGAGAAGCCTTAGTGGTTAAGAGCACTTGATTTACAGAGGATGTAGTTTCAATTCCCAGCACCAACAAGAAAGCTCAAAACAGTTCCAGGAATGTGACAACTTCTTCCTGCCTTATGGACACCAGGCACCTATGTGATCAAGCAAACACACACAGAAAATAAAAATAAATAATAATTTTTGAAAGAATGCTCCCATTGTAATTTCACTAAATCAGCAATATGAAGTGTCTTTGTTTGACTTTTCAGTACTAGTTTAAAGGGAATAATATAATAATTCATATGAATTTTCTGTATCAAAATATTAAATTTTGGCTCACCTGGGTTTTACAGCTTTTATACCCAAGTTAAGTAAATATTCCTACCTACAAATAGAACAAAAATATTTAAACTTATCCTTATTTCACCTTGAATTTTCTTGACACGTGTCCATTTATGGAAGTAGGATTCCAAAGAAGCTAACCTCTTCATCATTTGAATAACAGGGACAAATCCCCTCTCAGCTAATAAGCACATTGTCCTCCAGTCCATATAAATTTCCATGATAGAAAACCTACAATCTCTATACTAACGTGGATAAATTTGATGTGTAAGTGACTTACAGATTCTACACTATACTACAGATTCTGGGCAAACCAGAGAAAGCCAAGTAAACATCTTCTCTAAGCCAACCTTGGCAGAGTCCAGCTTGCCTCCCACTTCCTTACACCTTCAGTCAGAGCATCCCTGGAGATTTCTCTCCCCTCACCTTCAGGTTTCCCACTTCCTGCTTGCCTTTGGGTCTCTGCTAAGCACTTGCCTTCTTTCCCACACCTTACTCCCTTGATCAGAATTTTCACAATCTTAACATCTTTTAATTCTCTAGAAAATCATCTTTGATGCTGCTCCTTATGTTTCACTACCGACTAAATATGGAATCTGAACACCAAGGACCCTCCAATATATGAAGGTATAAATTTTTCCTAAGAATCAATACTTAAGCTAAGCATGGAAAGTCTGTTTAGAGGTGCTCTAAACCAGAGTTAGTATCTGTTAAGTCATGCTGGTCTTGTGCTGGGCACAGGTAATTGGACACAGACACACGACTATTTAATAATGCCCTCTGTTTCATCTTAAATATACAAAACAATCAGATTGATAAGAAATGTTTTGCTACGGCAAATTCTGAGACCAAAAGTACCCTGACATAGGAAGTAAATATTATGATTGAACATAATGCCTGACAGTCTTCAGTGAAATAATTGAGATGTTGGTTGCAACGGAATTGAGAAAAGTGGAAATCTTCACAAACTAAGACATGTCAAAGGAATGCGCTTCGACTAACAATGTAGGTTCTCACTAAGGTATATTCTGCTTCCTGACATGGAGATGCTCTCCCCTGGTGGTGGAGATAGATTGGAGAGGGGAGTGGAGGAGATGAATTCCCCATGCCTATATAAATACAAATAAGAAAGTCTCGGGTATAAAAGGTAAAAGCATCTGGCTGTAAAGCCCCAGAGACAGAGAACTAAATCAAACATCAATCAAGTTTTCTTTTGTCCTTTGAAGAAACTCTGCAGCACTGAAGTACAGAACAAGTACAAATGATCTCTGGGATAGCTACAAGAAGCCATGAGCTAACTTCTGGAACCCTTTTTCTACTGCCTTCAGTGACTCCTGAACATAACTCAGAAGCAGTATGTGTTATAACCACGAATAGCTGAAGTCTACATTAAGTTCGTCCTTTTTCTTATTAAAAAAAAGTGTCCTTAGAATAACTTCACCCTTTTATAAAAGGAAAGTATTCTTAGAATCAAGTAAAAGTTATTGATCTTTATGTACTATAATTACTATGGATTTTGAATTTATATAAGTTGTGTGTATTATAAGCTACTTCTTTTGAGGGAAATAAGTGTGTTTGTTTCCAAGGCAATTTAATTTTTAGGAAAAGAAAAAAGAAATCACTTAGCTAGCAAAAAACAGTGATAGAGTCTATACAGCTAAGCAAATAATTGTCAGCATTAGACCCTAGGGGAATGTGAACTTGCCTGAAAGATGCATGGCAAAATTTCAGAAAGAAAAGGGTCACAAAGAAAACAGAGCTGCCAACTCTCTTGAGTGACACTCAGTGACAACAAGGCTCACCTGAAGTTGAACTCAAGTGGAACAAACAGCCAGTGTTCACTCAATAAATAACACCCAGTCTACCTCTGACTGCCCAGAAAGAAATCTTCCCTTCCTCTCCACGGACATTCAGATATCCACTAGAATCCCCCAGAAAGTCCAAAGGAGGATACATTATATTATATTGAGTTATATTACTGTACGTATATATGCATATCACACTATAGTATATTCATATGTATAAATAAATTATTGAATATATTTATATAGACAATATATAAACCAGATATGTATACATGGACATTGTAGAGACAGAAAATGAGTAGCGTTCTATTTAATCTGATGTTCGAAACTTCCCTAGATTGCTGAACTCGGTTCTCCCTGACTTCCTTCTCACTTCACAGTTGTGTTTATACCTTCCTAATTTCAAACAAAAGCACTCCTGGGAAGTACCATGAGCCCATTAACATTACAGCTTTGATGAGCTTCTACTAAGCTCCAGAAGGACTCTCCTGAGATTCTGGATCCAACCAGTGTTTATGCTCAGAATCAGGGAGGAATAGTTTCCCAGCTCCAGAGTATTTGTCTATTCAAAGGCATAGGTTTAGCTGTACGGATGTGCTTAAATTATGCTCAGTGCTAATGAAGAGACCTTAAGAATTTCAAAGTGCCACATAATCAATTGCTAATGTCTAAATGGAGTTTTACCAGCACACAGCCATTAAGTTTTTATAGTTCTTAAATTAGCTGAAAAGAGAACAAGTCATCTCATGGCCATTTTTAGTGCATGGGTGGATGCCAATCAGGCAGACTGATTGTTTTGAAAACAGAAATAACCATTGTTTTCGGTTCCCTCCAAACAAGGTATTTCTTGTCTCAGACCATCTAGTATAATAACCCCTGGCTTGAAACGAAGATGGAAACCATTTTCTTGCAGTCAGAACTGATAAACAAAATATTTAAAAGTCATACATTATAATTACTCACTGTGATACACGTCTAAAGATTAAAATGGCACCTTGTAAATAAATATTTGCAAAGTCTTTGCTTAAAAGTGAATAATTATATGGAGTAACTGCATAATTATAACATTATTAGTTGAGTATGTTGGGTGGCTAGTACAAATCCGAATCATTTAACTTTCTGTATCTAATTCACAATTTGGGAATGAGAAAACTAAAATGAAGAAAATTTAAATAATCTTGATTAATGTAATTTTGCACTTGCTACCAGTAGATCTTTCTGTGGCATTTTGATTTCTTGACATTTGAAGTATTTTATTCTGTCAGAATCCTTAGTCTAGAAATGAGCAACTTTTAATTCTGAAAGAAGACAGCATCTAACCTACGGCTAATCAAATTTAAAAGTGAAGACACAGCATGATTTTTGTTTTGAATTGGCTTTCTATAAGGCAATCCCAGGCTGCTTTTTGCCCTCAGGAAACTTGCAATACAAGGCATCCATCATCACTATATGGGGGATGTTTTGTAGTAAGTAAATCAGCCCTAGATACTTCAGACATTCAGTTAGAAATGCTTCCCACATGGCTATCCATGCCCCAGGGTGGGGATGTCTGACTAAATGTATTGCACCCCCAATCTGGAAAAAAAATATAGAGGGACAATTTCTACCAAATGCAGTTCTATTTATCTTTTGTTTGTTTCTTTATTTGTAGATCAATCACAGCACAATTTAGAAAAAAAAAAACAACTTTGTAAGCAACTCAGGAAATTTGAGATAAATTTCAGCAATTTAGTAAATTTTCTAAACTGTTGGAATTCTTATCCAGTTGGAAAATTATTCCATGCATTAGCATTTTTACAAGGTTAAGAATTGTCTTATCATTGATGAGGCTGACTTGTTTCTGCAGCATACCTTACATTCTTGCCTCAGCAGAGAAAACTTTGAGTTGATTCAACATAGTTCTAAATTAGAAGTTTCAATGAAAAGAAGTTACTGCTTCAATATTTAGTTAATTTCGATGTGATCGAACAACAGCTATGTGACTAGTTAACTTCTGAATAGTTTTTCATAAGCCACTTCTAGTAACAAACACTCATTACAATCAAACTAAAATAAAAATCAGGACTATAAAGCAAGTTTCTGATATTGCCATGGAATTTTTCATTGAAGGACTTTAGCTACTCTTTCAATAGTAGACATTTTACCCCTAATTCTCTGCTACTCAAGTTCTAGGCTGACTTGTGCATGTTATGGACACTGCTCAAATTTCAAGACAATCTCCATTTCACAATCCTCAAAGCCAAGATGAGGTGGTTGTCTGAAAGAAAACAACCCTCGTAGGTTCACAGGAAGTGTCACAATTAGGAGATGAGGTCATGTTGGAGTAGGTGTGGCTATGCTAGAGGAAATATGTCATTGTAGTGTGGGGGTTGAGCTTTGAGATCTCAGATGCTCAAGGCCGGCCGGTGTCTCAAAGTTTCTCTTCCTCCTGCCTGTGGATCCAAAAATAGAATTCTCAACTCCTTCTCCAACACTATGTCTATCTGCATGCCTCCATGCTCCCCACCATGATGATAATGGACTAAGCCTCTGTGCTAAGAGTGAGCCCCAATGAAATGTTTTCCTATGTAAGAGTTCCCGTGATCATGGTGTCTCTTCACAGAAATAGAAATCCTTACTAAGACAGATGAGTTGATTCAAATGCTACAGGGCCTTAAGGACTAGGCATCTGATAGATGGTCATAGTTGATCTGAATCTTGCAGAGTATCTGGTGGAACAATTAGAAAAGAGGAAAAACAATCTAGGAAGCTTGTCAAATCCTTCCTCATAAAAAGCACAAAGTACAAGTGAATGCCAGAGGTCTTTGCGCAAAACAAAGCCTCATAGCATCAAGGGCCTATTTTCTTGCTTCTGATTTGTTTCTAAAACTATTGAAAATAGAGTCAATTAACCGGAAATACTAATGTTAGAGTTGATTTTGTTAATAGGGAAAGAGTCCTACAGGCAGTTCTGATATCCATTGGAGAAATTCAAGATGGCATACAGGTATGGAATGGCTACTAAACAATGATAAAGGAAACTTTGGGATAGCTGAACTCCCAGAAGTGCAAAAAATCCTGAGATGGCAGGACAGACCACCACTTCTGCCCATATCCCTGGCCCATGAGGAAACTGCATAATACCTCTGGACACAGGAATATAGGAGCAGTAAGCGCAGAAACTGGTTTCTGACTGAGCCCAGAACTGAACTGAACCAGTCACACAGCTCCCTGCACCCAAATCCCATGGAAGAGAGCTGGACCCTCAGAAGTGCTGACACTCCTGAGAACTCGGAGGAGACAACTACTTTCTGCCCATATCCTGAACCAAGAGGAAATCACCTAGTACCATCTGTGCCCCTGGGCACAGGGACCTAGGAGCAGTCAGGGGCATGACCTTTAGGGTTTCTACTTCTGCCAAGAGCTGAAAGCCAGTCACTAGGAGCACATACACACCTGAGAGCAGAGCTCTAAGTTCCCAGATCTGGCTGAAAGAAAACAGGTCTACAGTAGTACTGACACACAGGCCTATAGGAGTGTCAAGCCTCTGTCAGAGAAAGCAAGACAAGCTAACACCAGAAACAAGATAATGGTGAGAGGCAAGCCTAGGAACCTAAGTAACAGAAACCAGGACTACTTGGCACATCAGAGCACAGTTCTCCCACCAAAGCAAATTCTGGATATCCAAAAAAATACAAGCTGATAAAGAGGAAACACAAAAATCCCCTAAACAATTACAGGAAAACACAATCAAACAGGTGAAAGAATTGTACAAAACCATCTAGGATTTAAAAATGGAAATAGAAACAATAAAGAGAGCACAAAGGGGGATAACCAAGAAGATAGAAAACCTAGGAAAGAGATCAGGAGTCATAGATGCAAGCATAACCAATAGAATACAAGAAATAGAAGAGAAAATCTCAGGGGCAGAAGATACCATAGAAAATATTGATAAAATCTTCAAAGATAATATCAAACAAACAAAAAAAAAGCTCCTAACCCAAAACATCCAGGGAATCCAGGGCACAATGAGAAGATCAAACCTAAGGATAATAGGACTAGAAGAGAGTAAAGACTCCCAACTTAAAGGGCCAGTAAGTATCTTCAACAAAATTATAGAAGAAAACTTCCCTAACCTAAAGAAAGAGATGCCCATAAACAAACAACAAGCAAATAGAACTCCAAATAGATTGGACCAGAAAAGATATTTCTCCCATCACATAATAGTCAAAACACCAAATGCACAAAACAAAGAAAGAATATTAAAAGCAGTAAGGAAAAATGGTCAAGTAACATATAAAGGCATATCTATAAGAATTGTACCAGACTTCTCACCAGAGACTATGAAAGCCAGAAGATCCTGGACAGATGTCATACAGACCCTAAGAGAACACGAATGCCAGCCCAGGTTACTGTATCCAGCAAAACTCTCAATTAACACAGATGGAGAAACCAAGATATTCCATGACAAAACCAAATTTATACAATATCTTTCGAAAAATCCAGCCTCACAAAGCATAATAGATAGAAAACTCCAACACAAGGAGGGAAACTACACCACAGAAAAAGCAAGAAAGTAATCTTCTTGCAAAAAATAAAAAGAAGAGAGAGACACAACCATAATTCCACCTCTAACAACGAAAATAACAGAAAGCAACATTCACTATTCCTTAATATTTCTTAACATCAATGGACTCAATTCCCCAATAAAAAGACATACGAATAACAGACTGGATACATGAAGAGGACCCAGCATATTGCTGCATACATGAAACAAACCTCAGAAACAAGGGCAGACACTAGCTCAGAGTAAAAAGCTGGAGAACAAATTTCCAAGCAAATGGTTCGAAGGAACAAACTGGAGTAGCCATTCTAATATCAAATAAAATCAACTTTCAACCAAAAGTCATTAAAAAAGATGAGGAAGAACACTTCATATTCATCGAAGGAAAAATACTTCAGGATGAACTCTCAATCCTAAATATCTATGTTCCAGATTCAAGGGCACCTATATTCATAAAAGAAACCTTACTAAAACTCAAAGCACACATAGCTCCTCACACATTAATAGTAGGAGATTTCAACACCACATTCTCATCAATGGACAGATCACAGATACAAAAATTAAACAGAGACATAGAGAAACTAACAGAAGTTATGAACCAAATGGCCTTAACAGATATTTATAGAACATTTCATCCTATAAGAAAAAATATACCTCCTTCTCAGCACCTCATGATAACCTTCTAAAAAATTCAGCAGAAAATTGGCCAAAAAACAGGCCTCAAAAGATACAGGAAGATAGAAATAATCCCATGTATCCTATCAGATCAGCAAGAACTAAGGCTTTTGTTGTCTTCAATAACAACAAAAACAACAGAAAGCACACCTGTACATGGAAGTTGAACAATGCTCTAATCAATGATAACTTGGTCAGGGAAGAAATAAAGAAAGAAATTAAAGACATTTTAGAATTTAATGAAAATGAACCACAATATACCCAAACATATTGGACACAATGAAAGCAGTACTAAGAGGAAAACTCACAGCTCTGAGTGCCTCCAAAAAGAAACAGGAGAGAACATACATTAGCAGCTTGACAGCACACCTAAAAGCTCCATAACAAAAAGAAGCAAATACACCCAAGAGGAGTAGAAGGCAGGAAATAATCAAACTCAGGCCTGAAATTAACCAAGTAGAAACAAAAAGGATTCTACAAAGAATCAACATAACCAGGAGCTGGTTCATTGAGAAAATCAACAAGATAGATAAGCCCTTAGCCAAACTAACCAGAGGGCACAGAGAGTGTTTCCAAATTAACAAAATCAGACATGAAAAGGGAGACATAACAACAGACTTTAAAGAAATTCAAAAAATTCATCATATCCTACTACAAAAACCTATATTCAACAAAACTGGCAAATCTGGAGGAAAAGGACAATTTTCTAGAGTACCTGGTTCCAATATTAAATTGGGAACAGATAAACCATCTAAGCAACCCCATAACTCGTAAACAAATAGGAGCAGTTATTAGAAGTTTCCCAACCAAAAAGTGCCCAAGACCAGATGGGTTTAGTGCAGAATCTATCTGACCATCACAGAAGACCTCACACCGATACTGTCCAAACTGTTCCACAAAATAGAAACAGATGGAGCACTACGCAATTCCTTCTACGAAGCCACAATTATGCTTATACCTAAACTATACAAAGATGTAACAATGAAGAAGAACTTCAGACCAATTTCCCTTATGAATATTGATGCAAAAATATTCAATAAACTTCTTGCAAACCGAATCCAAGAACACATCAAAACAATCATACATCATGATCAAGTAGGCTTCATCCCAGGAATACAGGAATGGTTCAACATATGGAAACCCACCAAGGTGATCTCCTCTATAAACAAACTCAAAGAAAAAAACCACATGATCATTTCATTAGATGCTGAGAAAGCATTTGACAAAATTCAAAACCCCTTCATGATAAAATTCTTGGAAAGATCAGGAATGCAAGGCTCATACCAAAACATAGTAAAAGCCATATACAGAAAAAAAATAACTAACATTAAACTAAATGGAGAGAAACTTGAAGCAATCCCACTAATATGAGCAACTAGACAAGGCTGCCCACTCCCTCCCTACTTATTCAATATAGTTCTCGAAGTCCTAGCCAGAGCAATCAGACAACAAAAGGAGGTCAAAGAGATATAAACTGAAAGGGGAGAAGTCAAAATATCACTATCTGCAGATGATATGATTGTATACTTAAGTGAACCCAAAAGTTCCACCAGAGAACTACTAAGCCTGATAAAAACTTCAGCAAAGTTCCTGGGTATAAAATTAACTCAAATAAATCAGTAGCCTTCCTCTATTCAAAGGATAAACAGGCTGAGAAAGAAATTAGGGAAAGGATACCCTCCACAATAGTCCCAAATAATATAAAATACATCAGTTTGACTCTAACCAAGCAAGTGAAAGATCTGCATGACAAGAACTTGAAGTCTCTGAAGAAAGAAATTGAAGGAGATCTCAGAAGATGGAAAGATCTCCCATGATCATGGACTGGCAGGGTTAATATAGAAATAATATAAAATTGGCCATTTTGCCAAATCCCCATCAAAATTCCAACTCAATTCTTTATAGAGATTAAAAAAAGCAATTCGCAAATTCATTTGGAATAACAGAAAACCCAATATAGCAAAAACTATACTCAACAATAAAAGAACTTCTGGGGGAATCACCATCCCTGAATTCAAGCAGTTATTACAGAACAATAGTCATAAAACCTGTATGGTGTTGGTACACAGACAGGCAGATAGATCAGTGGAACAGAATTGAAGACCAAGAAATGAACCTACACACCTATAGTCACTTGATCTTTGACAAAGGAGCTAAAACCATCCAATGGAAGAAAGATAACATTTTCAACAAATGGTGCTGGATCAACTGAAAGTCAGCATGTAGAAGAATGCAGATCGATCCATTCTTATCACCGTGTACAAAGCTTAAGTCCAAGTGGATCAAGGACCTCCACATCAAACCAGATACACTTAAACTAATAGAAGAAAAAGTGGGGAAGAATCTCGATGACGTGGGCACAGGGGAAATTTTTCTTGAACAAAATACCAATGGCTTATGATCTAAGAACAAGAATCAACAAATGGGACCTCATAAAACTGCAAAGCTTCTGTAAGGCAAAGAACACTGTTGTTAGGACAAAACAGCAACCAACAGATTGGGAAAAGATCCCAATCCTACATCCAATAGAGGGTTAACATCCATATTACACAAAGAACTCAAGAAGGTAGATTCCAGAGAGCCAAATAACACTATTAAAAAATTGGGTACAGCTAAACAATGAATTCGCAGCTGAGGAATATTGAATCTCTGAGAAGCACCTAAAGAAATGTTCAACATCCTTAGTCATCAGGGAAATGCAAATCAAAACAACACTGAGATTCAACCTCACTCCAGTCAGAATGGCTAAGATCAAAAACTCAGATGACAATAGATGTTGGCTAAGATGTGGAGAAAGAGGAATACTTCTCCATTGTTGGTGGGATTGCAAACTGATACAACCACTCTGTAAATCTGTCTATACATTCCTCAGAAAATTGGACATTGCACTACCTGAGGACCCAGCAATACCTCTCCTGGGCATATACCCAAAAGATGCTCCAACATACAACGAAGACACATGCTCCACTATGTTCATAGCAGCCTTATTTATTATAGCCAGAAGCTGGAAAGGATTCAGATGCCCTTCAACAGAGTAATAGATACAGAAAATGTGGTATATATACACAATGGAGTACTACTCAGGTATCAAAAACAATGACTTCATGAAATTCAAAGGTGAATGAATGGGTTGAACTAGAAAATATCATCCTGAGTGAGGTAACCCAATCACAGAAAAACACACATGGTACGCACTCACTGATAAGTGGATATTAGCCAAAAATTTAAATTACCCAAGATACAATCCACACACCACATGAAGTTCAAGAAGAGGGATGACCAAATGGGTATGTGTCACTCCTTCTTAAAAGGGGGAACAAAAATATTCATAGTAGGGGATATGGAGGCAAAGTTTGGAGCAGAGACTGAAAAAATGGCCATTCAAAGCCTGCCTGCATGTGGCATATATATATATATATATATATATATATATATATATATATATATATATATATCCCCCAAAACTAGATAGTATTGATAAAGCTAAGAAGTGCATGCTGACAGGAGCCTAATATAGTTATCTCCTGAGAGACACAGCCAGGGCATGTCAAATACAGAGGTGAATGCTAGCAGCAAACCACTGAACTGAGAACAGGACCCTAGTTAGAGGAATTAAGAGAAAGGATTAAAAGAGCTGAAGGGGCTTGCAACACCATAAGAACAACAATGCCAAATAACCAGAGCTTCCAGAGACTAAACCACTACCCAAAGACTGACCCATGGCTCCAGCTGCATATGTAGCAGAGGATAACCTTGTTGGGCACAAATGGAAGAAGAAGTCCTTGGTCCTGCCAAGGTTGGACTCCAAGTGTAGGGGAATGTTGGAAGGGCAGGAAGGAGGGGGTGGGGAGGGAAACACCCTTATAGAAGAAGAAGGATGGGATAGGGGGCTTATGTCCGCGACACCAGAAAAAGGAAAAAAAAAAAAGGAAACTGTGTTCTTTGGTTTCAAATAAAATTAATTTCCTATTCAAAATTATTTAGTATAAACTATTATAAAGAAGAATTTTAGAAACTCATAAAAATTCCATTCAGATTGCAAATTATCAATAAACTTTTGTTTAACTTGATGTTTTTTTATTCAAAATAAATTCGTGGTAAAAAATCTTTGAAAGTAGTGAATAATTAAGAAAAATGTAGCACTAGAAAAATTTTAAAAACTTTTGCATGAATATGAATGTAGCAATGGTTGTGTCACACACACAAGCATATTCACCCAGGACAATACCCACACACGCACCCAGGAGCTATCCTGGGTGGGGCTGTGCTACTGCGAGCCATCTGGATTAGTGAACAGAAGACACACACACATATGCATCCCAGTTAAAATGCCCTGGCTAATTCCAAGGCTGGGCAGTTCTAATCTTCCCCAGGACTAGCATGCATTTCCCTCATGCAATCCTGGCTTAATGCCCTCTAACTCTCTATTTTATCTTTGTTGCCCTGGCTCCTTCTAGGCTGCTCCTTAGTCTTTGCTGCCCAAGAAACTTCTGGGCAACCCTTTCAGGGGCTCCATTCTTTCTCACCTACGTTTCGGATGGTTTACCTTCTGCAGCTCTAAATCTGACCAGTCTCTCTCTCCCAAATCATGATGATTTTCTGTCTCAATATTTTCCAGTTCCTAGCCTGGAATCTAAAGGTCCTGCCCTGTCTCCCTCTACCCAGCTGTTTACTGTACTTGCAATTTTTTTCTTTTAATGGATTTTTTTATTTACATTTTGAATGTTATTCCCCTTTCCTGGTTTCCCCTCCAAAACTCGCTATCCCATCCTCCCTCCCCCTGCTTCTATGAGTGTACTCCCTCGCCCACCAACCCACTCCCTCCTACCTTCATGCCCTGACATTCTGCTACACTGGGGTATTGAGGCTTGATAGAACCAAGGACCTCTCCTCCCACTGATGCCCAACAAAGCCATCTTCTGCTATATATACATATGGAGCCATAGGTCCATTCCTGTGTTCTCTTGGTTTAGTCCCTAGGGGTGGGGGTTGGGATCTGGCTGGTTGATATTGTTATTCTTCTTTCTTTTTTTCTTTTTTTTTTCTTTTTTTCAGAGCTGGGGACCGAACCCAGGGCCTTGTGCTTGCTAGGGAAGCGCTCTACCGCTGAGCTAAATCCCCAACCCCATTATTCTTCTTATGGGGTTTCAAATCCCTTTAGTCCTTTCTCTAACTCCTCCATTGGGGACCCCATTAAATGGATGGTTGCAAGCATCTGCCTCTGTATTTGTCAGGCTCTGGCAGAGCCTCTGAGGAGACAGCTTTATCAGGCTTGCTACTGTCAGCTTTCACTTCTTGGCATCCGCCACATTGTCTGGGTTTGGCATCTGTATATGGGATGGATCCCCCAGGTGGGGCAGTCTCTGGATGGCCTTTCCTTCGGTCTCTGCTCCTATGTTCATAGCAGCTTTATTTATAATAGCCAGAAACTGGAAAGAACCCAGATGTCCTTTAAAAGAAATGGATACAGAAAATGTGGCACATCTACACAACGGAATACTACACAGCTTTTAAAAACAATGACTTCACAAAATTCTTAGGCAAATGGATGGAACTAGAAAATACCATCCTGAGTGAGGTAACCCAATCACAAAAGAACACACATGGTATGTTCTCACTGATAAGCAGACATTAGCCCAAAAGCTCAGAACACCCAAGATACAATTCACAAACCACATGAAGCTCAAGGAGAAGGAAGATCAAAGTGTGGATGCTTCAGATGTTCTTAGAAGTGGGAACAAAAATACTCACAGAAGGAAATATGGAGACAAAGTGTGGAGCAGGGACTGGCAATCCTTTATCACCAATGAAAGCTAGCTGGGGGCAGGCTTCCTTTAGCCTATGTGCCAGCACTGCAATCAGGTTTTTTAGGTAGCACAATTAGCAAGAGAACACCAGTTGCTACATATGAAAGGCAACATTCACAACCAAGCAGTCTTTAAATAAAAGGTAATGATCATATTTTTGGCTTTATACCTCAAGGTCTAGTCCTTATTAAGTAGCGACTTTGACAAATTGGACACAATTCTCTGTGATATTTAACTTCCATTTAGCTTTAAGTCACTGTATAAACAAAATCAAACCTCAGGAAAGTCAATTATTGAACTTTTTAACCCATTCTTTCCCATATAGAAAATTTAAATTGAAAGAACGCAACAGGAAAAAAATTAACCAAGAAGACATCTCTCTAAAAACGTGGCATACAATGAGTAAACACACACACACACACACACACACACACACACACACACACACACACACACACACACACGTTCAACATCACTATTCATCAGCAAAGTAGAAATTGAAGCCACATTGAAACATCATCTGCTGCTAGGAATGTAAATTATATAGTCATTATGAAATACAACCCCTAGCAAAAAATTCAATATAGAACTGCTTCATCATCCTGCAATCTCACTCCTGAGTATATCTTTAGAGGATATGAAGTTGCTATATCAAAACAGCTCTTTACTTCCCAGATGCTCGGAAACACTCCTCCCAATAATGAGATATGGAATGTGCTCATTTACCAGTGGGTAGGATGTGGTGTACGTGCATATTTAAATATTGTTCCATCATAAAAAATTAATTTTAACATTTGCAGTAACATAGAAGAAACTAGAAATCATTGAAAAATTACAAATAAGAAACAGCAAATTCTCCTTTATATTGAGAGGCTAAAAAATTGAACCTCAGTAGAAGCAGAGAATAGAATAGTGGTTTTCAGGGCCTGTGAAGGGTCTGGAAAAGAGAAAAGGAGACATGACAGGCAATGGATATTGTGGTACATATGGATATGAGGACTAACTTCTAATAGTCTATACTTAGAGCTGACAATAATTAACCAAATATAGCCAATAGAAAAAAAAGTTAATGTAACTTTAATTTCTTCAAATCCTATTTTTTTATCTTTTTTCTTTTTTTCGGAGCTGGGGACCGAACCCAGGGCCTTGCGCTTGCTAGGCAACCGCTCTACCACTGAGCAAAATTCCCAACCCCTCAAATCCTATTTTTAATGATGGTTCTTAAACCCTTTAGCCTTCTTTATAGTCCCGTCGGAGAGAGTGGAAAAAAAGAATACGAAATGGGGGAGGGGAAGTGGACCTGTTTAGAAAGGTTCTTTGGTTCAACTCCCATCTGTGTTGTTGGAAATCAGCAGTTCAATTCACAGGTTAGGGGGCAGCAGCAGCTTAGTCCACTCTCAAACACTTGATGGACACACCGGCAGTCCAGTTTGGTAGAGTTGAGTTAGCAACAAAGGTGACATGACTTAGCAGAGACAGCCAGGTCTCAGCCCCAACTCCAGTCAGAAGACAGGACTAACAGGAACACCAGGAGAAGTTCTCAGCTGTGCCTCTCTCAGGGAAACAAAGATCAGCGAAGACAAGAGACAAACAAGCACTGAAAAACTAGCTGTACCAACAAGCCAAGCTCTCTCTCCATCACTCCATTTTGTGCCTCCTATTTATACCCTCCAAACATCTTTTGTCCTCCATATCTCTTGCCTCCCATAGCTCTTGTTTCAGCACAGGTCTTTCCTCAGCCTATGTATCCAATTGACCCGAGTCTGCAGAGTCCCGACAAATGCAGCTCAACCATGCAATGTAAGGGGGACCAATACATGCGTGTTGTTAGAAAAGAACCCTTCACCACGTGTCCTTTCACGTTTGCTTTAACAGAACATCCTCTCTTCTATGACTGTTTCAATGAGTCCCTCAATGAGTCTGCCTTAGCCTTTCACACCTGTGTCCGTTTTAACAAAACATTCCTTCACAATTTTGCCCCAGCAAAACACAATACAACCAACTTTCCAAAGAACCCTTACATTTCCACTTCATTTTAATATTTCTAATTTGAAGTAATTGTGGTTGGTCAGTTGAGATGGCATACATGCCAATTACCCATTCATGGCACATTGTGCACATGTGCTGAACTATCACCATAGTATACCCTATAAATATATACTACTACTGTATGCTGATTAAATATTCAAATGCGTTTTTTAAAAGTTAGAAGTAGCCAGGCATGGTGGCATATACATATAATCCCGGTAATTAGTAGGCTGAGGAAGGAAAATTACATAGAGTTCAAAGCCAGCCTGAGGTACAGTATAAAACCTTCTCTAAAATATTTTTTAAAACCCAAAACAACAAGAAAACAAAAAGAGCCATAGAACAGTAAAATAATAAAGTATAAAAAGTTACCAATACAATGAAGACATATGGAATAACTTCACATGTATATGTTTTATGTAGTTTCAAATTCTATAAAGGTTTTTAAGAAATGTTTTTATAGTGTCTAAAATAGTCTATGTTTATAGGTTTATATGTTATTGACTTCTAACTAAAAGAGCCATTTGTACTATAAATTATTAAAATTCCAGCCCTTGGATTTATTCCCACCTTAGGCCATTTACGTTCCCGGATGAAACACACATAGCCTTTTATTTTTAATATACCTTAAGCAGCACAATAGCCAGGCAGCTGCCTACACTCCATGCTGTTAGAATCTACTTTTCTATTAATAACACCAAGTTATTACTATTTACTATGTTCTACCTAGGTTGCTCTTAACTCCAATTGGCCAATCCACATGGCCATATTTTTATGGCTCAGCTATCCCATAATGGCTTTTCCTTCCTCCTCTCCTGTATAGTCTCCTTCTTCCTCTACTCCAGCCCCAAACCTAGACCCCAGCTATATTTCTTCCACTCAGCTATCAGTTGTTAGCATCTTTACTTACCAATCACAATTAACTGAGGGCAGGGTCATTCAGTGTCCAATGTTCGTACTCTCAGGCTCTCTTGTCTCTGGGGGGCTCCAAATTAATATGAGAATACAAGCAGCACTGGGTGAACACACTACAGCCATTTTTATAAGAAATATGAAACCATATACATAGTAGGTTGGTGCTAAGAGATGACAATGAAGAGCCCATGCCCTGTTCCATTGAGATGTAGGTGAACATCTGTGAGAGGGTCAAGTTGATTTCCATGTATGGAATCCCTGCCTCCATGCAACTCCTGTGCAGAGATCATGGCACTCACTTCCTTTAACTTATTTGTTTACATTCTAGTCTCTAGAACACTGGAAGAGCAGGATGGCTTTAATTTCAATTCAGATCGCTATGCCTACCTCATATGTCAGGGGCTTAAATACTGTCTAATAAATGAGAAAAATACATTTGGTTGAAAAATTAGCCTTCACATCCTCTTAACCTTCAACTTTACCCAAATGCATAAAAGGGGAACAGAATTAATAACGTCAAGTTCAACCATGCAGAAAGCAATAAAAGAGAGGAAATTGGAAGTGGGAAGAGAATTGAACAAAGGAAAAAGAATTCTGGCAGTTCAAGTAGATTTCAAATGTTCATTTGCATCACTTGGAGGGCTGGTAGAATACTTATTTCCCATCCATGTGCACAAGACTCTGATGCAGAATACCCAGGATGGAGGCAAGAATTCCTCCAACAAGCTGCAAGAAAGTCTTAGTGCTTCCAGCCAAGGTATTTTCTAGTAACACATGAGCTTAAGGGAATGGGGAACTGATCAAAGGTGAAGGGGAGCATGACACTAGAAGAATTATAACTTCTGTATATACAATGAGGCATGAAGTCATAATGTGCTGTCAGAAGGATTCAACCATTGTATTGCTACTTTGTAATTATGTGGTAAATTATGACTTCCTCTACTGTTTTAAGCAAGTAATTATGATGCATATATACATAGAGAGATTGTTAGATAGATATAGATATTTCTGTTAAAGTCTTGATTTTTTTTCTTCAATAGCACAGATTTGGTAGCACTTTTGTTCTGTCTCAAATGTCCCATTTGGAACATTCAGTATATGGGCCATTTTACCTGTAAGAATGACATATAAAGGGTATGTAAGCTTTAAACAAGCATGTTCTCCTGTGCCTGAGCAAGGCAGTTGAATGAGTTGGACAAAGAAAGAAATGAAGATCTTTATCTACTTTATAACTTTCCAAAAGATCTTTGGAAAGAACTGAACACCGGATACTGTCAGCACACGATGACAGTGCTCTGGAAATCAAATGGAGAAAGAAATATGTGTCAAATCTTTAGCCAGGGTGACTAATAGTGAGGAGCTTCTTAGCCCAGAGAAAAGACTGTCAGTGTGGAGGCTTTCTGGGAACACACTTGTAAGTGTGAGATAATTACTAATGCCCAGAGATCCTCAATCAAGGTGGCTCAGGATGGAATTTTCTTTCCATATACATCTTGACAAATTAAGATACATGCCATTTATTGACTGTAATTTGGAAACTCTTTCAGGATGAGCAGAATAGGTCTAATGCATTACTGTTCCTTGTAACAATGACATGTTCAAGTCTTAATACAATAGAATATTTTATAACATGATACCCAAGATACGCCCCACAAACCCTAAGAAGCTAAACAAGAAAGAAGATGCCAGTGAGGATGTTTAAGTTTCACTTAGAAGGAGGAATAAAATAGTCATAGAAGACAGCAGGAAGGAGGGAACTGAATGGGAGAGGGGATGGTGAATGGAATGGGGAGGGTGGGATGGGGTCATGTGTGGGAAGAGACAAAAAATAGGATCAGAGAACAAAAAAAATGAATGGAATTCTGCAGCTAGGGAAGGGGGTGCTCAGGGGAAGGGTTGAATCTTCTAGGAAGTCCCAAGACCTGAGATAGGCAAGGCTTCCAGGAGCCAATGTGTGTAAGCATAGCCACGATGCCTAACAGTGAGGATATAGAGCCTTTAGAGGCACCTCCTGTCAGGCAAGACCCCCCCAGTGGAGCAATAAGGGCACCAACTCACAAACTTTCAACCCAAAATTTGTGCTGTCTACAAGACATACAAAGACAAAGATGGAGTAGAGACGGGAAGAATGGCCAACCAATAGCCAGCCCAACTTGAGACCCATCCTATGGGCAAGCACAAACCCTTGACACTACTCTTAATGATAGTCTGTAATGCTTGCAGACAGGAGCCTAGCATAACTGTCCTCTAAGGGTCTTCACAAAGCAGCTGACTGAAACAGATGCATGAGACCCACAGCCAAACAGTGGATGGAACTCAAGGAGTCTTATAACTGGGTCTGAAAGGACAACTCACATTATAGGGGGACTTTGACAGTGTGCATCTAAAAGTATGCTTATAATACAGGTAATCAGAATAGAGTACCATTTAAAATATTCTATTTTCTGACTATAAGGTAGACTAACAAGCTATTTGTTCCAGTGCTTTATTTTTTAGACAGATTTTTTCAGATTTTCAATGTCAGTATTGATACTTTCACTTAATTGTAAAAATCATCTTCATACCACTTCCAACTAGTATGACATAGTAGAGTGGAGGAGAAAGGCAAAATCATAGTGACTGACATTCAAAAATTTTAGATAGATATAGATAGATAGATAGATAGATAGATAGATGATAGATAGGTAGATAGATAGATAGATAGATAGATAGATAGATAGATAGATAGATAGATAGGCAGGCAGGCAGACAGACAGACAGATGATAGAGAGTAATCCAGGGATAAAAGAAAATTCAGTGGGCTGAGAGGGAAAAGGGCTCATATACTAAATCAACAAAAAAAAAAAAAGATTTTTAAAACATTTTCCTTTTGTGGAACACAGCCACCATACACCAGCATTATAAGTAGGAAGTATAATTTAAGCACTCTTTATAGGAAAATAATTTATGGGCTTAATTTGTACTTGACCCTTGGAGGTGACATGCCATCTTAATAAATGAGAAGTCAAGAGATAGCAGCTATGGCTTGTGGGTTAAACGCTTCTTTGAATACATTATTTAAATTTTCACAGTTCAGCAACCGGATCAGTGATAAAATCCTGTTAGTGGAAGAAGACAAGGGAGTTAAAGAAGCTCACGCTTATTTATCTTTTTAGAAATTCAATGTTTAGTTTATAAAATTGGTAGCACAATAAAAATGCAGCTAAAACAAAATTGTTTAGAATAGGAAGTTAACTGCCCAAAGATATTCAACAATAAGAAAAAATTGAAAGAAGTCATTGAATGAATAATCGAGAAAGTGGGCAATCTGAGGCAGGGACTTGTTATTATTTACTATGATTCTCTGTTCTTTAACCACATGTTTACTTATGTTAGAACTTTTGGATTATTCTGTGTTCTGTTAATATAGGAAAAGTTAGATTTTTTAAAATTACATGTAATAGGAAAATATGCATGTTCATTTTTATTTATATACGTGTGCAGACATATATACACACAAATATTCTATAATTGTTTGAATTATATCAAAGGTGTATATAAATTACCAGTACTGTTTCAGACAGCAGATTTGGGGACTTAAATGGCAGGTGCCTTTAAGTTAATTATATAAGCAATGACATTCCCCCCCCAAATTAAAACATCAAATTGGTAGCACATTTTCCTAAATTGAAAATTACCCAACCCTCATGCATTGTGCTTACGTGACCAAAACTATTAAATTCATTTAGCTGAAAGTGCCATGAGAACCACTTGTCTTATTGAACCCCCTTAAATTTGTAATTGAAAAATAATGCAAATGAGTGATTCTTTTAGGAATAACCATCTAGTAAGTAGATGTTTTTCAAGAAAGCTGTTAGCATGATTCTTTTGGTATGCTGCAAGCTCACATCAATTTCCTTAGACCCATATTGGGTAGATTAAATGTAATGAGGAAGTTATAGCCTAGTACAGAATTATTTAAAAAGAAAAAAGTTGAGTGGGGGAAAAGGGATAGCATTTGAAATGTAAATACATAAAATATCCAAGAAAAATAAAATTAAAAATAAAAGTTAACATGAATTTGGTGAACAGCTTAAGGTAAAATATTTTAATATATTCCTTTGCAGATAACATTTTTTTAAGGAAGTCATTTGATTGAATTTCATTATGTATAAATGATTCTTATTTTGGAATGCAGGAAGAAATATAGACAAAGGTATCTGCTCAGTCATTAGAATCCTTGGGAAACTATTGCGGTAGTAATGGTTTTTGCACTCAATCTGATAATCTGTAGAACCTCATGAGAGACAGGCTTCGATCATGACTGTGACTTTCTTCTTGCATTTGTTGAGATAGGAATAATTACCCACCATTGGAGGGACCATTCTCTGGGTATGATCCTCCATTGTATACAGTAGCAAAGCATCGTGTGTAGAGCAAGGGTATTCATTGCTCTTTCTGAATCAGGCATATCATGGCCAGCTGCTTCAAGTGTGTGCTATCTTCACTTTCAATCATGCTGAAATCCACCTTTGAGCTGTGAGCCAAAAAAACTCCGCCTTGAGTTGCCTTTGTCTGAGTATTTTGTCACAGCAACAGAAATAGAAACCAAGACCGCTGCATATCAAGCATTAAGGAGATTTGTGTGATTCACTCCAACCTGGGAATCCCAGCTGAGGCTGTCTCTGATATTTATTGTTTCTTTATGGAAGTGAACTTGTAATTTCCACTCCAAATTAATCCAGTTGGAAGGGAGAGTAGGCAACGTGGTATACAATGAAGAAATATGCAGGATATTCCAACACACACACACACACACACACACACACACACACACACACACACACACAAACACTGTCTCATTTCGTTGACTTTATTTCTTCGAAGATACACCATAGGCACCTGAACCACTCTTGGTCATATGCTACCCCACAACTTGATAGTCATGTATCTTTACAAAAGTTACTCTCGGAAGCAGGGCCAGATCTTTCTGGTTGCTGCCACCATGAAAAGCTTATGGGCAGCACCCCACGAGCAAACTTGAGCCTCAGGACCACAGGTAAGACCAACTTTTCTGCTGCAAGAGACCTGCCTGGTGAACTCGGGACACACAGAGGCAGAATTCCTCTAGGACCAGGCACTTCCTGTGTTTACCGGGAGTCCCACACCCACGGATCCCGGCCTGCAGCAGCTCTCTGCTCCCAGACACCGTGGGAGAGAGACCTCACCGCCTGGTCAGGTGGGCACTCCTGAGGCTGCAGAGCAGAAGAGACCACCAACACTGCCCACCCCTGCCCACATCCCTGGCCCAAGAGGAAACTGTATAAGGCCTCTGGGTTCCCGTGGAGGGGGGGAGCCCAGGAGCGGCAGGACCCCTGCGCCTGAGACACCCAGGGAACCTGAAGGAAACAGACGGATAAACAGTTCTCTGCACCCAAATCCCGTGGGAGGGAGAGCTAAACCTTCAGAGGCAGACACGCCTGGGAAACCAGAAGAGACTGCACTCTGCACACATTACTGATTCCAGAGGAAAACACCAACCGCCATCTGGAACCCTGGTGCACTGAAGCTCCCGGAAACGGCGGCGCAGATCTTCCTGGTTGCTGCCGCCTCAGAGAGATCGTGGGCAGCACCCCGCGAGCGAACTTGAGCCTCGGGACCACAGGTAAGACCAACTTTTCTGCTGCAAGTGACCTGCCTGGTGAACTCAAGACACAGGCCCACAGGAACAGCTGAAGACCTGTAGAGAGGAAAAACTACACGCCCGAAAGCAGAACACTCTGTCCCGATAACTGGCTGAAAGAAAACAGTAAAACAGGTCTACAGCACTCCTGACACACAGGCTTATAGGACAGTCTAACCACTGTCAGAAATAGCAGAACAAGGTAACTCCAGAGTCAACATGATGGCAAAAGGCAAGCACATGAAGCCAAGCCACAGAAACCAAGACTACATGGCAACATCAGAGCCCAATTCTCCCATCAAAACAAACATGGAATATCCAAACACACCAGAAAAGCAAGATCTAGTTTCAAAATCATATTTGATCATGATGCTGGAGGACTTCAAGAAAGGCGTGAAGAACTCCCTTAGAGAAACCACAGGAAAACACTAATAAACAAGTAGAAGCCTACAGAGAGGAATCGCAAAAATGCCTGAAAGAATTCCAGGAAAACATAAATAAACAAGTAGAAGCCCATAGAGAGGAGACACAAAATTCCCTGAAAGAATTCCAGGAAAACACAATCAAACAGTTGAAGGAATTAAAAATGGAAATAGAAGCAATCAAGAAAGAACACATGGAAACAACCCTGGATATAGAAAACCAAAAGAAGAGACAAGGAGCTGTAGATACAAGCTTCACCAACAGAATACAAGAGATGGAAGAGAGAATCTCAGGAGCAGAAGATTCCATAGAAATCATTGACTCAACTGTCAAAGATAATGTAAAAAGCAGAAAAAGCTACTGGTCCAAAATATACAGGAAATCCAGGACTCAATGAAAAGATCAAACCTAAGGTTAATAGGTATAGAAGAGGGTCAAGACTCCCAGCTCAATGGACCAGTAAATATCTTCGACAAAATCATAGAAGAAAACTCCCCTAACCTAAAAAAAGTGATACCCATAGGCATACAAGAAGCCTACAGAACTCCAAATAGATTGGACCAGAAAAGAAACACCTCCCGTCACATAATAGTCAAAACACCAAACGCACAAAATAAAGAAAGAATATTAAAAGCAGTAAGGAAAAAAGGTCAAGTAACATATAAAGGCAGACCTATCAGAATCACACCAGACTTTTCACCAGAAAATATGAAGGCCAGAAAGATCCTGGACTGATGTCATACAGACCCTAAAGAACACAAATGCCAGCCCAGGTTACTGTATCCTGCAAAACTCTCAATTAACATAGATGGAGAAACCAAGATATTCCATGACAAAACCAAATTTACACAATATCTTTCTACAAATCCAGCACTACAAAGGATAATAAATGGTAAAGCCCAACATAAGGAGGCAAGCTATACCTAGAAGAAGCAAAAAACTAATCGTCTTGTCAACAAAACAAAAGAAGAAAAGCACACAAACATAACCTCACATCCAAATATGAATATAACAGGAAGCAATAATCACTATTCCTTAATATCTCTCAATATCAATGGCCTCAACTCCCCAATAAAAAGACATAGATTAACAAACTGGATATGCAACGAGGACCCTGCATTCTGCTGACTACAGGAAACACACCTCAGAGACAAAGACAGACACTACCTCAGAGTGAAAGGCTGGGAAACAACTTTCCAAGCAAATGGTCAGAAGAAGCAAGCTGGAGTAGCCATTCTAATATCAAATAAAATCAATTTTCAAGTAAAAGTCATCAAAAAAGATAAGGAAGGACACTTTATATTCATCAAAGGAAAAATCCACCAAGATGAACTCTCAATCCTAAATATCTATGCCCCAAATACAAGGGCACCTACATACGTAAAAGAAACCTTACTGAAGCTCAAAACACACATTGCACCACACACAATAATAGTAGGAGATTTCAAGACCCCACTCTCATCAATGGACAGATCATGGAAACAGAAATTAAGCAGAGACGTAGACAGACTAAGAGAAGTCATGAACCAAATGGACTTAATGGATATTTATAGAACATTCTACCCTAAAGCAAAAAGGATATACCTTCTTCTCAGCTCCTCATGGTACTTTCTCCAAAATTGACCATATAATTGGTCAAAAAACGGGCCTCAACAGGTACAGAAAGATAGAAATAATCCCATGCGTGCTATCAGACCACCACGGCCTAAAACTGGTCTTCAATAACAATAAGGGAAGAATGCCCACATATATGTGGAAATTGAACAATGCTCTACTCAATGATAACCTGGTCAAGGAAGAAATAAAGAAAGAAATTAAAAACTTTTTAGAATTTAATGAAAATGAAGGTACAACATACCCAAACTTATGGGACACAATGAAAGCTGTGCTAAGAGGAAAACTCATAGCTCTGAGTGCCTGCAGAAAGAAACAGGAAAGAGCATATGTCAGCAGCTTGACAGCACACCTAAAAGCTCTAGAACAAAAAGAAGCAAATACACCCAGGAGGAGTAGAAGGCAGGAAATAATCAAACTCAGAGCTGAAATCAACCAAGTAGAAACAAAAGGACCATAGAAAGAATCAACAGAACCAAAAAGTTGGTTCTTTGAGAAAATCAACAAGATAGATAAACCCTTAGCCAGACTAACGAGAGGACACAGAGTGTGTCCAAATTAACAAAATCAGAAATGAAAAGGAGACATAACTACAGATTCAGAGGAAATTCAAAAAATCATCAGATCTTACTATAAAAGCCTATATTCAACAAAACTTGAAAATCTACAGGAAATGGACAATTTCCTAGACAGATACCAGGTACCGAAGTTAAATCAGGAACAGATAAACCAGTTAAACAACCCCATAACTCCTAAGGAAATAGAAGCAGTCATTAAAGGTCTCCCAACCAAAAAAGAGCCCAGGTCCAGTTGGGTTTAGTGCAGAATTCTATCAGACCTTCATAGAAGACCTCATACCAATATTATCCAAACTATTCCACAAAATTGAAACAGATGGAGCACTACCGAATTCCTTCTATGAAGCCACAATTACTCTTATACCTAAACCACACAAAGACCAACAAAGAAAGAGAACTTCAGACCAATTTCCCTTATGAATATCGACACAAAAATACTCAATAAAATTCTGGCAAACCGAATCCAAGAGCACATCAAAACAATCATCCACCATGATCAAGTAGGCTTCATCCCAGGCATGCAGGGATGGTTTAATATACGGAAAACCATCAACGTGATCCATTATATAAACAAACTAAAAGAACAAAACCACATGATCATTTCATTAGATGCTGAGAAAGCATTTGACAAAATTCAACACCCCTTCATGATAAAAGTCCTGGAAAGAATAGGAATTCAAGGCCCATACCTAAACATAGTAAAAACCATATACAGCAAACCAGTTGCTAACATTAAACTAAATGGAGAAACTTGAAGCAATCCCACTAAAATCAGGGACTAGACAAGGCTGCCCTCTCCCTACTTATTCAATATAGTTCTTGAAGTTCTAGCCAGAGCAATCAGACAACAAAAAAGGAGGTCAAGGGATACAGATCGGAAAGAAGAAGTCAAAATATCACTATTTGCAGATGATATGATAGTATATTTAAGTGATCCCAAAAGTTCCACCAGAGAACTACTAAAAGCTGATAAACAACTTCAGCAAAGTGGCTGGGTATAAAATTAACTCAAATAAATCAGTAGCCTTCCTCTACACAAAAGAAAACAAGCGAGAAAGAAATTAGGGAAGCGACACCCTTCATAATAGACCCAAATAATATAAAATACCTCGGTGTGACTTTAACCAAGCAAGTAAAAGATCTGTACAATAAGAACTTCAAGACTCTGAAGAAAGAAATTGAAGAAGACCTCAGAAGATGGAAAAGATCTCCCATGCTCATGGATTGGCAGGATTAATATAGTAAAAATGGCCATTTTACCAAAAAGCGATCTACAGATTCAATGCAATCCCCATCAAAATACCAATCCAATTCTTCAAAGAGTTAGACAGAACAATTTGCAAATTCATCTGGAATAACAAAAAAAACCCAGGATAGCTAAAACTATCCTCAACAATAAAAAAGGACTTCAGGGGGAATCACTATCCCTGAACTCAAGCAGTATTACAGAGCAATAGTGATAAAAACTGCATGGTATTGGTACAGAGACAACAGATAGACCAATGGAATAGAATTGAAGACCCAGAAATGAACCCACACCTATGGTCACTTGATTTTTTGACAAAGGATCCAAAACCATCAATGGAAAAAAGATAGCATTTTCAGCAAATGGTGCTGGTTCAACTGGAGGTCAACATGTAGAAGAATGCAGACCGATCCATGCTAACCACCCTGTACAAAGCTTAAGTCCAAGTGGATCAAGGACCTCCACATCAAACCAAACACACTCAAACTAATAGAAGAAAAACTAGGGAAGCATCTGGAACACATGGGCACTGGAAAAAATTTCCTGAACAAAAACCAATGGCTTATGCTCTAAGATCAAGAATCGACAAATGGGATCTCATAAAACTGCAAAGCTTCTGTAAGGCAAAGGACACTGTGGTTGGGACAAAGCGGCAACCAACAGATTGGGAAAAGATCTTTACCAATCCTACAACAGATAGAGGCCTTATATCAAAATATACAAAGAACTCAAAAAGTTAGACCGGGAGACAAATAACCCTATTAAAAATGGGGTTCAGAGCTAAACAAAAATTCACAGCTGAGGAATGCCGAATGGCTGAGAAACACCTAAAGAAATGTTCAACATCTTTAGTCAAAAGGAAATGCAAATCAAAACAACCCTGAGATTTCACCTCACACCAGTGAGAATGGCTAAGATCAAAAACTCAGGTGACAGCAAATGCTGGCGAGGATTTGGAGAAAGGGGAACACTCCTCCATTGTTGGTGGGATTGCAGACTGGTACAACTATTCTGGAAATCAGTCTGGAGGTTCCTCAGAAAATTGGACATTGAACAGCCTGAGGATCCAGCTATACCTCTCTTGGGCATATACCCAAAAGATGCCCCAACATATAAAAAAGACATGTGCTCCACTATATTCATCGCAGCCTTATTTATAATAGCCAGAAGCTGGAAAGAACCCAGATGCCCTTCAACAGAGGAATGGATACAGAAAATGTGGTACATCTACACAATGGAATATTACTCAGCTATCAAAAACAACGACTTTATGAAATTCGTAGGCAAATGGTTGGAACTGGAAAATATCATCCTGAGTGAGCTAACCCAATCACAGAAAGACATACATGGTATCCACTCATTGATAAGTGGCTATTAGCCCAAATGCTTGAATTACTCTAGATGCCTAGAACACAGGAAACTCAAGACACATGATCAAAATGTCAATGCTTCACTCCTTCTTTAAAAGGGGAACAAGAATACCCTTGGCAGGGAGTAGAGAGGCAAAGATTAAAACAGAGACTGAATGGACACCCATTCAGAGCCTGCCCCACATGTGGCCCATACATATACAGCCATCCAATTAGACAAGAAGGATGAAGCAAAGAAGTGCAACCGACAGGAGCGGATGTAGATCGCTCTTGAGAGACACAGCCAGAATACAGCAAATACAGAGGCGAATACCAGCAGCAAACCACTGAACTGAGAATAGGACCCCCGTTGAAGGAATCAGAGAAAGAACTGGAAGAGCTTGAAGGGGCTCGAGACCCCATATGTACAACAATGCCAAGCAACCAGAGCTTCCAGGGACTAAGCCACTACCTAAAGACTATACATGGACTGACCCTGGACTCTGACCTCATAGGTAGCAATGAATATCCTAGTAAGAGCACCAGTGGAAGGGGAAGCCCTGGGTCCTGCTAAGACTGAACCCCCAGTGAACTAGACTGTTGGGGAGGGCGGCAATGGGGGGAGGTTGGGGGAACACCCATAAGGAAGGGAGGGGGAGGGATGTTGCCGGAAACCTGGAAAGGGAATAACACTGGAAATGTATATAAGAAATACTCAAGTTAATTTAAAAAAAAAGAAAGAAAGAAAGCAGACATTAAAGAAATAGCTTATCAAAAAAACCAAAAAAACAAAAAAACAAAAACAAACAAAAAAAAAAAGTTACTCTCAACTTTGTCCTCTGCAGAATACAGAGTGATTCCATGTAAATGATATTTCATACACACCATTCTTGTTTAGCAAGTCGTTTGCTTTACATCACCCTATGAATGTCAGGACTAGATTTTGCCTTTTTCCTCCACTCTGGTTTTCCCAATATTTATGATAAATCTTATTTTCTACCTCAAACCTCCTCGAATCTGGCCTTTCTATAACTCGCATTTCCTAGATATTTTCACCCTTTTTAAATTGTATCATTTCAGCAGCTTCTTAAAGGTATATTTTGTAGGTAATTACATACACAGTTGGGGTTTTATTTTTGGAATAATTTCCACCTACAGAAGAATTTAGATGTAACGTAAGGTCTCACTATATCCTTAGCCTAGGATTTTCTGATGTTAAGTTACAATTCAGAAGGTGACATTGGTACAATATTAAATTAGGGTTCTCCAGAGAAATGGAATCATTATATACAGTCAGAGGAAATGGAATGTATATCATTATGACTGCCAGAACAATTAGAGACACCAAGAAGGGCCACAAGATAATACTTCCAGTCTGAAGAACCGAGAAAGCAAAATTCAGTCCATGTACAAAATGTGTGTGTGTGTGTGTGTGTGTGTGTGTGTGTGTGTGTGTGTGTGTTTCTCAGTCAAAGACATGAGTGCCTTGAAGGCGGCTGCAGTGAGTCTTGGTGTGGGAATTCTAATTATAGATAAGCACAAACATCACCAGACAAACAGCAGTTCTAAAGGAGAGGGGCAATTCACCCTTCTGCCATTTCCTAATTTGTACTGTGTTGTATTGTATTGTATTGTATTGTATTGTTTTGTTTTGTTTTAGTTGCTCTCTCAATGACTTGGATGAATCTATTACACCATATCTTCTTTCCTTGCATATTGACTTAAGTTTCAATCCTTTCGAGCAAAATCCCTAGCGGTCACGGCCAAAAATAATGTTATCAACTATCAGAGTATGCTTTAGATTGGGAAAATCACATAACATTCACCATAAAGTATTGCTTACAGACTTCATTTGGTTTTCACATTTCCAAGTTCTGTGAATTTTCCTTTTGAATTTTTTGTACATGTATGTATTGGGGCAACAAGGACAGTGTCATGGTATGTGTGGCAATGTCAGACTTGCAGAAGTTTGTTCTCCTTTTACATCACATGGGTCTCAAATATTGAACAAAAGTTGCCAGGATTGACCGCCAGCATCTTTCCCTGCTGAGCCATCTTACCTGCCCTAATATGTTTTTTCTCTTCCAACTCACACATTGTTATGTTATGTTATTATGTTTCTCCCACAAACTATGTTGTCTCCTGAAAATTCCTTGTCCTCTATGACTTCAACATGTTTAAAGAGTAGTTGTCTGGTTCTCTGTGGGAAGATGTTTAATTTGGAAAATGTTACAGCTCTGTGATTAGAATGAGGTTGTAAACTTCAGAAGGACTGAACATTACATTGGGTAGGATATTCATGGAATTATTTTATAAAGAAAATGCAATAAGAATACATAATTGCGTAATACAACTGGTGATGTTAAAGTTGATTTTGGTGATGGTGGTGGTTAGGTTTTTTATATGTCTGCTCAGCTCTTTAGTTCATTCTTTTAAAAAAGTGAGTTGTTTGCTGTAAGAATTTTAAGACTAGCATATCGTCAAGGTAAAATGTTTTAATAGCTATTAGATTTGAAATATTTATTGAGTCTTTGGTTTGCCTTTTTTGTTTTAACAACAGTGTCTAACACAAAATTTTAAATTCTGATGAAATAGAATATTTGAAGTTTTACTGTATAGATAGTGTTTTTCCACAGTACACTAGATATGCTTTTGATGTTTTATCTAAAACTCTAACTCTACTCCAGCAATATCAAAATTTCAACTGAGATTTCTTTTAGAAGTCTTACGCTATTTCTTGTTTTACATTTAGATCAGTGCTCACTTGTAATTAAATTCTATGAGTGTGGAAGTCTATGTGTTGAAGTTTGTAAAAACCTGTACATGCTCAATTTGGGCATTATCATATTAGCTGTTTTACAAATAAGAATTCTTTGGTCACATGAGAACTTCGTTGGATAAGCACATACAATACAATCTCTCTCTCTTCTCTTCTCCTCCTCCTCCTCCTCCTCCTCCTCCTCCTCCTCCTCCTCCTCCTCTTCTTCCTCTCTCTCTCTCTCTCTCTCTCTCTCTCTCTCTCTCTCTCTCTCTCTCTCCCATTTTACTTTTGCCAAAGGAAGTAATATAAAATTCATACTGAGCCGCATATGATTATTAAGGACCAGGATTGTGAATTCAGGGTGCCTGAAAAACATGCTCCAACTAGAAGTAGGTCTGTAAACTTGTATTAATCATAGAAGGAAAGAAACAAATCAAGAAAGATCAAAGGTAGGTAGGGTACAGCACAATTGGGAAATTCCTGTTGCAGTTCTCAAATATTCTTTGATGGAACGCTCATCTCTTAAGTTATAGGAAGCTAGTAATCTCCTAAACCATATTCTAATGACTTTGTCTGATTTTTGAAAGGATATTTGGTCTGATAGAGTTAAGGGATATATTATATAATAAATATATATTTAATTTAATATATATTTAATTATATATATATTAAAAAATTAAAGACAACTCAAGAGATTGGGGCTTTTCATATGCAACATTCCAGTCATCTACAACCATCAAGTTCTAATCTGGCCAGCAACAAATTTTATAGCACCCCTGCCATGGGTGTAACTTTAAGAGAATGGTCATGTCTTAGGATTTCATTGCTGAGAAGAGACAGCATGACCAAGGCAATTCCTATAAAGGCAAATATTTAGTTAAGGTTGGTTTACATTTTCAGAGCTGTAGTGTATTGTCATCATAGCAAGAAGCATGGTAGCATGCAGGTATACATGGTGCTGGAGGAGCCCAAAGTTTTAGGTTGATCCAAAGGCAACCAGGAGAGACTCTTCCATAGGCAGCCAAGTGGAGCCTATCTTCAGCAATGGATAGAGCTTGAGCACTAGGCTCTCTCAAAGCCTGCCTACACAATCACACACTTTCTCCAAGTCCACAACTATTCCAACTGGACCACACCTGCTAAAAGTGCTACTTCTCATGAGCCAAGCATATTCAAACCATCACAGGCCAGAACCTCCATTTTAACTCTGTAATTCAAAATGACCTGTATCTCATTCTACCTAGTCTTGCTAGCCTTAGTGCTCCTGCTTTGTCCTGCTCTGCTCTCTTGCATGCTGAGGTTATAGCTCTTAATGAAGAACTAGAGATCATTCAGAACAAAAGATTAGTTCAAGTAAATAAACCTTTCCTCCCACAATGAAAAAATCAAGACATATAAGTGAGAGGTAATAAAAATAAAATATATCCTGGAAAACAAAATTTTGCACTTATTCTAAGGGATTGCATCAAAACTTTTGAAACATTACTAATGGAAAAATAAATATGTTAATAAATAACTTACCAACTCTTTTTTAGGACACCCTTCTTAACCATACAGGAGTGGCAGACGGGTTTGGGTTTGGGGTACAGAAAGAATGTTACATTATAAAATGCATTTCATTTATTGAGGTTTCAGCATGGACAAATACTTGAAGGGAGAAACAGTATTTTTCCATAAAGTAATTCAGAGTATGCCACCTCAAAGTATGCCTCTTTAATGTAAGGATTATTTTCAGCTGAAAGCAATTGAAGTGAAGCAGCCAGGGAAAGATTTCTGCCTACATTCATCCCCACACAAACAGCAATGGAATTCCTAATCACTTGAAACAGCCCTAGATTCACAAGACCAGAGAAACACCAGAGAAAGCCATATAGTCCTTGTGAAACCAAACCACACTTCCCATTTCCTCACGTATTTAACTTCACAGAGTTTGCAATCTTTAAAAACCTAATGCATGATTTTTCTTGTAACTTCTTAGGAACTCCTTTCATTTGCGATCCCCATAAGCCTTGAACTCTAATCACCCCCTTGAGTTGCTTGTCACCACTACCCAATGCATGTGTATGAAACCCATGGGAGTAAGTTTCTGTTTCTCTTATTAGCCTGTCTTATAAAAGATTGATTTACAGAGTTTTCTGTTCAATGAACCAAGATAAATGAAAAAAGAAAAGACTTTGTGACCTTTCCAAGTCTCTTTTGAAGTCTCACTGTATCTTGAACAGAAAAATGTACTCACCTGCAAAAACTAAAGTTTGAGGAAAAGCTAGAATAAGAATAAAATGACAATAATATTCTATTTTGCAAATAAATATCTCATCTAAATAGCTATGAAGTACTAAATCACGGATGCTGTGTATATTATAAAGGATGGGAAAGGTAAGTCCTTTATAATTAATTACTCCGAACCATTTGGAAAATGAAATGTGATGCATATACACCATGGGGCTATGCATTATGGTATTATATACAGAATGTGTTCCATAGGAGAATAAGAAATATGAAGCATTTACGTTTCGAAGAAAGAAAAATGTAAGTGATGACATGGGCATATTACTAATAACAAAAAACATATTACACTTCCAGAAGCTTTAGTTAATAGAATTTTATAGTAAATCTTCTGTCATATAGTAAATAATCCTGGTTTTAAATTTAAAACTCTATGTTTATCATGACAGATCTAATATGCCCTATCATCCACCACTGAAAGAAGAAACTTTCTGCTACTAAAGATATCTTCTATCTTGGATAAAGAAAAAGAAAATAATAAAAAGTCACATAATAATATTGCTATTATGAGTGAAAGATTCACTGTCTTGGAAATTCTCAAAAATATCAGTTAAGAGAAATATTATTGCTACTAAAGTTCAAACATATCAAAGAAATTGAGTATTCTAAGTTCACATTGATAAACAATATACACAGTCATGTTGTGCTGATATTATGAAATTCTAAATTTTAAAATAGGAGTCAAATATCTTAAAATAGTTTTAAGGCATCATCTTTGTGTATAAACCAAATTGCCCTCAAAGTCACCACCTTCCTCCTTTTGCC
This sequence comes from Rattus rattus, assembly GCF_011064425.1. Classification (NCBI taxonomy): domain Eukaryota; kingdom Metazoa; phylum Chordata; class Mammalia; order Rodentia; family Muridae; genus Rattus; species Rattus rattus. The sequence continues at coordinate 120,051,678 of NC_046159.1, forward strand.
TTCCTACCTGTAAGGTTTCAGATATCTATAACCACCTGTAGCCAGTTTCATACCATCCTTCTAAATGCATGTCAAGTACTTTCTCAAAGCTAAGTAATATAAGTTACTGCAGTCCTGTCACCATAGGAAGAAGGGCTAGGAAAACTGAAGGAAGACTTTATGATCTATTGAAGGAGCTAGAAAGGTACGTGCATGCATTATTTGCCTCCAAGCTCCAGACCTATCAAGGTAGAGCTATACACTTAAAATCTATGTGAGGTTGTTGAATATTAGTTTAGACTTTAAACTAGAAAATAATAAGCATCTTGGATTTTAGAATGAACGGGGTTCTGTGGATATCCCTAAAGAATCAGAGATGATTAAACTAGAAAATGGTAGACATCTATTAACTTCTAGGGTGGACCTGGATCAATATACATGTATCATCTTATCAAAGATACAGAAACCATGCTAGGAAGATGGCTCAGTGGATGAGACCACATCATGTTTTTTGAGAAGACTCATTCAGTTTCCAGCACCCCAACGGGGCAGATCACGAGTTCCTGTGATGACAATGCCACAGAGATACAAAACCTCTTGCCAGTGTGGGCACCTGCATTCACCCACACTTATCCAGAGGAACACACACATGTAAATAATTAAAAATAATAAAATTAGAAGTATTTATAAATAAGAATACCATACAAGATTTTTAAAGAGGGTGAGATATGAGCCCAGGATGATTGTTGCCTTATAGAAGCAATCAATCCAACAAGGAGACAAAAACATGGGATGGATATTATCAAAGGAAAGGCTAGAGAGACTATAAAAACAGATATAATAGTAAAAAAGTTACAGCATGATACTGAAATGCATGTTGTATACGTATAGTGTGTGAGACACTATGCTAAAATGATTCATAAGTTTTAACTGACAGAAGAATCTATTAGATAGTACAGATAAAACATAACAATGTCCTTTTACTGAGTAATGGGATGATCAGGGAGTTAAAAGGGTCCCCAGACAGTAAAAGGCAGAGAAAGATCAAACCCAGTCTGGGTACAAGATTATTATGTTATTCTCCTGATGACCAGAAGATGCTCTGAATCCTGTGAAAGCCTAGAGTAGGGGTATTTATATTACCGAGCCAATGAGGCTCCCACAGCCAGACACCTGCTGCAGGAACCATTAATCCTACAAGTATCTGCATTTGTTTCTATCCGCTGCTGGATGAAGCCACTCAGAAGAGAGTTTTTGCTAAGCTCCTGTCTATAAGCATAGTAGAGTAGCATGTCAGGGGTTGACTATCCTACATGGGATGGGTCTAAATTTGGACCAGTCACTTGTTGGTCATTTCCTCATCTCTGCTCCGTCTTTATAGAGCCCCAGAGAGAATGCTTGAATCTCACTCCGAAGGGGAACTAAAATAGACATCAGAGGTTGATGGATGAAGGGAAGTGGATGGGACACTGGGTGGGGAGGGGAAAAGGAGTGGGGATCAGGTGTAGGGAGAGAGAGGAAAGGGCTAGGAGTGAGAATGGAAATCAATGGGAAGGCATTTCTAGGATGAGTCAGAGACATGGGATAAGGCAGGCTCCTGGGAGTCTAAAAATATGACCATCGCTGAGACTCTCCGAAGAGGCAGATATGGAGCCGTAAGTGGCCACCTCCAGCAGCCAGGCAGGACTTCCAATGGAGGCAAGGGGACACGAGCCCAGCCACAAAGCCTTCAATCCAAAGCGTGTCCTGTCTACAAATTGTATAGGGATAGAGACAAACTCAGATTTCTTATCATGTAAACCATTCATTAATAAATTCTCCATTAACCTAAGCATGATATGTTTCCTCTGGTCCTCAGTCAATATAACAATTCAGCAAAGGATTTAGGTTACTCTTTCAACCAAATAGACTATATTAATTTTTCTTTTATCTTATTTCAAGATCGATGAGAAATAAAGATCCCAATGTCCAGTGTCCTGGTTCACTGTGTCAATGTTAAATCCTGACTACCACATAAGAAAACAGGATGTCATAATCGAATGACAGTTCTGCTGGGTGAGTGACTAAGTATGCAAAAGGGAGCTAAAACCTTAAAGTGCAACTTAATATCAAATAATTACATAAAATTACCCATATACATATGTATATTTATCTTTTCTGATTGACAATCAAGGTTGTACATTAATAGAGTAGAAAAAATTTGAAGCATTTAAAATCTCTAATCAGGAAAACACCTAACGCCATCTGGGACCCTGGTGCATGGGGATTCCCGGAAAAGGCAGCGCAGGCCCTCCTGGTTGCCGCCCTCACCGAGAGCTCAAAAGCACCCCCCGCACGAATAAACTTGAGCCGCGGGACCACAGGTAAAGTCTCTAATCAGTACATAAATGCCTTAAAATGAAAGACAGAGAGATACTATGACCAGAAGATACTTTTTCTGTTGAAATTCTAGGCATGCCTGAATATTAACAGCATTCCACGACTACTAAATTAAAATAAGACATATGAAAAGGAAGCTATCATTTCTAAATATGTTCATTTCCTTCATTTTTGACATTGAAGTTTCCACCTACAATATAAGAATAAATAGTCAAGAATGAATTCTTTCCAGATAGTATTTTTTTTACTACCAGCATTTGTAGACTCATATACAGAATGGTGTCATCTCCACATAAGGATGCTTTGACCTCTTTATTTCTTGTTGGTATCTTTTTATCTCACAAAGGCATGGGCACCCTTGACTTTCTTGTTCCTGATCTTCAAGGGGATCTTGCAGTTTTCTCCATTTAACATGATGGTGGCTATCGGTTTGTCTTATACAGTGAGTAGAGATATGTTCCCCACCAAGTTATTGTGATTCTATGATTTCTGTCACTATACATGTAAATATATTGAATATATCTTCATCCTTGAAATGAAGCCAACTTGAACAAGATGAATGATAGTGTATATGTTCCAAAATTCAGTTTTCGAGTATTTTGTTGAGAACAGTTGGACCATTTGGTCAGTGGTATTCTGGAGACACCCAAAATAACATAGGCTCTCATCATTACTCTTCATTGTTCACCAGAAATGGATAGGAAAAAACAGTGCTGCTGAAGATACCCCAAACTTTGGCCACAAGACATGAAGCAAAAAAATGTTTGTAGTAGCAAGGAAGCTTCCTTTCTGAAGACAGGCTCATATAGCCCTGGAAGATATTGTGTAGGCTACTGGAGAGGAAAGTCAGCAACAGACTTATTCAGCTGTGAACTCTGTGAACCACAGTAATGATCAACACGGCACGAGATGCTCCAAGGTACAATAGTGTCAAGAATGGTATGGGGTAAGCTGGCTATAGATCTAGAATCAATGACTAGTGGGTAATGAGAGTCATGAGTAGTGTTTTTCCTGGATTTCCTTTCAGGATGATCGCTGCTACTTTAGGAGATAATGCAGGATTAATTCCTTTAAGGAAGATTCGAAAAGGTAATAATGCAGGGGTGGGGCTGCAGATGTATCCTCTAGTAACCATGGGAATACAACTTCCGAATGATGGAAACCCTTCAAACCCTGAGGTACAATTTCATTGGTCACATTAGAACCCACAGCACATACCAATCTCAAATTACAGGATCACAATCTATTCCAGTCATTTTCCTCACTGTAACTGAGAACATCCTTAGAGACTGGGACTTGATTTCTTGTTATAGGTATCTAATTTTATAATAAGGGTATGAGTTTGAATTTCAACTACTTGAGCTCTATGGCTGGGGGAAAGACAATTCTTTCTAGAACATATTTGAAATCCCGAGACTGTACAAATCTAGAGTTTGATAATTTTTGAGCTCTTTCTTTTCCTGAAACTTTATTTACAAAGGCTAACATGCAGTCTCTGGAATCTAGTATTCTACCAGTTATGAAGATTTATATATAAAGTTAGCAAATTCCTTGGTTTTTTTTTTTTGTTTACACCGTAGATTTTCACTGTACTCTATGCTACCAAGACCAAGAGAGGCTTTAGTACTTTAGATTTCATCCAGTTAGAGAAACAGCTCCAGATATTACCAAGCCTACTAAAGGAATTTGCTCTTTTAATTCTGTTTTTCTTGACCCATCATTTTCTAAAAGAATAAAACAATATAAGCAAATTCATCACAACAATGCCTACTCATTAGTACTAATTTTTTGTTCTAGTTTGTTTTCTGTTGTGATAAACACCATGAACAAAAGTAACTTGGAAAGAATGGGTTGGCTTGCTTTACATATCCTGATCACAGGGATTTATTGAAGAAAATTAGGTCAAGAATTCAGGCAGAGGCGGGAACCAGGAAAAAATGTTGCTTACTGACTTGCTCTCCAAGGCTTGCTTAGCTTGATTTCTTAAACCCAGAACCATTTTCCAGGAGTGGCACTGCCCACAGTGGTCTAGACCCTTCTATATTAGTCATATGTCATAGAACTGCTCTACAGATATGACCACAGGGTAATCTGATGAAGACAATTCCTCACCTGACATTCTCTCTTCCCATATAACTCAAGGTGGAGTCAGGTTGACAGAAACTAACCTGCACAGAGACAAACAACAATATTCTGGATGATTTTAAGACATGGTGGACATTTATTTGTTTCTTTGTTTGTTTCTTTGTTTGTTTGTTTGTTTAACAGAGAAAGGATGGGAAGTTGGGAGGGAGGGAGTGTTAGACCCGAGCGGAATTAGCAGAAATAATATGGCTAAATATGATCGAAATACATCCTAGGTAGTAAATTCTCAAAAAATGATTAAAATACTATATTAAAAAACATACATACCCAGGGACTCTTGCTTTTCATTAGGCTCAGTCCCTAACTCTGCCTGTATTGTTCTGTACACTGATGCAGTCAGCCATGGTCTAGACTCAGAAGACAGCCAAACAGGTAAGGTCCCAGCTTGAAGAGAGGGAAAATCAGATTTTCACCATCTTTAAAGCTCAATTCTTCAAGAGACAGATGGTTGGTTGCCAGCCTCAACTTCTTAAATCAAGGTTGATGATGGTGATTATGTAAGTCTGTGCACTTAAGATTATTCAAAGTACTCACGTGTGAAAATAAGTCCTTGACATTGTATTCTACCTTTACCAATAAAGACTAACATGACAACCTGACCCCTCTGCCAAACATTTCATCATTTAACATGTATTTGTGACCATGAAATGAACATCCTTTTGAAGTGCATTCAGGAAGGAGGGAACATATTTAAGCATTTCCCTGGTGTTTTCCAAACTGCATTGTATTTTTTCTCCCACATAATTGTTATCAAAATTCTATATATTATTGATAATCATATTGTCCTAGATCTTTGCACAACAATATCAATGTTGGCTTGAAAACATTAGCCATGGAAGGAGAAAAGCGTAGTGAGTAAAGTACTTGCTACACAAACATAAGACAATTGTGTTTGAATCCTAAGCGTCCCTGTAAAAAACTAAGCATGACCTGCAGGGAACCTGTTTACACGAGTGCCAAAAGCAACAGAAGCAACAGGGTCACTGGGCATTCTGATAGCAAGCCTAGCTCTGGGTTGAGTGAAAGCTGCTGCTTCAAGGAAAGAAAGCAAAGAGTGATAGAGCAAGGCACTCCTCCTCCAGGCTCTAAATAGACACCATCACACACACACACACACACACACACACACACACACACACACACACACACACATACATACACACACACACACTCACATACACATACACATACACACACACACAAGAGTGCACACACACAATCTGGAATAGCATTCCAAGTATAACTTTTACTTTTAAATATTTGACTTATATATAATAATCATAGGTATTATGGCACATAATATGATATTCTCATCTTTTGGTGTATCAACTGAAATAATAACTCATCTACTAGTAGCATCTTGGCTAAATACATAGAAATGCGCAGTCAACCCGCCTAGTTTTGCAACAATAACAAAATTACTCATAAAAAAGAATTTTAAAAAATCCATAAAATGCATTCAAAATTTGGGTATGTAGAATTATTTTTCATCAACTCTCACAAACAGCTTTCTTTTGGCACTTGTATTAAAACCTCATGTAAAATAGGAAGGGGAAATTCAAATTTATTCTGTCACTCCTAAATCCAAGAGGCTGTTTAACTTGTTTTATATTACCCCATTCATGTTCCTGCATTTTAACTATGAATACACACTCATTTCACGGAAACAAGAAGTTAACTTTGCAAATATATGAGGCAACAGAAATTTAATGTCACAATTATTACAGACATTTTTATTTGATGATAAGGAACTTATTCTGTTTTCTCATCTTAGGCTCTTACACTTTTAAAATAGTATATTAATTACAATTTTAAAGTAATCTATTAAGTATATATTACTGCTTTTGATTTTGGAAAGATTGTCCCCCAAATTAAGGACTATCATTAATCTCAGAACATAGTAAGGTACTATAACATAAACACATTTATTGTGTATGTATTTCCATTTTATATTTTGCTGTGGAGAAATAGTCATGGACAAGCAAAATAGCTCAGCTGGTAAAGGTACCTACTCTCATGCCTGATAACCTAAATTCAATGTTTATAAAGCATTCACTAGAAATAACAAGCCAGCTCCTGCAGCGTATCTTCTGACTTTCACATGCACCACCACATCTCTGTCTCTTGTCTCTTAGTCTCCATCTCTGTCTCTGTTTCTCTCTCTCTCCATATATATATATATATATATCAATTGCATGCATGCAAACTCAGACTAATCAAACTAAAAGACACTTAATGTTACACATACCTTGGCAATAACCAATCAAAATGCAGAATTGTGGAGCCAGTCCCAGAGGGTACATTTGCAAAACACTCCTGGACTTCAGTCTCTAGAGAACATTGTGAAAAAGGAAGCAAGATATCAGAGAATTTTCTTTAAGATTATGTCTTCTGGTAATATCAGAAACTATACACAGGAAATGTCACTAACATGACCTCCCAAACATGAGCATGAATGACACCAGTGGACATGGCAAACTAGACAGGAAAAAGTCCATAAGGCTTCAGTTCTACACAAAGAACCATCAGCAACTTAGAAAAGCTGGCAGTGGGAGGAGTAGGTTACAAATAGTCAGACCTAAAAACATACATGCAAGCAACATTATGTGAACTGAACAGGTTATATTTAGGAATATAATCTAAACATTTATACATATATCATACATACTTATATATCACATTTGTATTCAATAACAATTAATGAAAATAACAGGCCATAAATTTGAAGCCAGCTAGGCTACACAGGAAGACTTAATAAGGTAGACAGCAAAAGGATAAATTTTGTACATTTTATTTATAATCTTAAAAATAAAAAAGGAAATAATAGAATGCCTCTAAATTAGAAGGGGAGGAACAAGTGGGTGGTTCAGGGTGTTGGTTTAATATACTGATAACACCTGACTGAGCACTGCTCACACCCTGCCAAAACAAAAAACATTTAGCTTTACTCAGAACCTTAGAATGTTACTTTATTTGGAAGTATAGTCTTTGCTGATAAAGTTACGAACAACAAAGCCATGCTGAATTTGGATGAGGGTGAACTCAACATTTGTTCCCATATGAAACAAGGAATGAGGTGTAGATATAGAGATAGATAGATAGATAGATAGATAGATAGATACATACATACATACATACATACATACATACATACATACATACATAGAAAGATACATGATAGATACATAGATAGATACATAGATAGATAGATAGAGAGAGAGAGATACATAGATAGATAGATACATAGATAGATAGATACATAGACAGACAGACGCCTTGCACATCCTACTATATATAGGTCTTTGTTTCATGAATCCCAGGACACTAATACACTAATTATAAATCATTTCTCTCTGTTAATGAGGACATATTTTATGCCTCAGAATGTGATTTGAAATGACCGAATCTTCCATTTTTTTTCATAGATTTTGCAATTTCATGTTTGTTCCATTCTGATCAGTGCCTTATCAATTATTCATGTTACTAAGGCTCTATTAATAGTTATAGTTTTTATAAGGCCTTTTTTTCTAGTGAAATAGTTGCTGTTATTTTAACACTTGCTTCCTGGCTTCCTTACTAGTCTGTTGCTTGCATGTTTTGGTTCCTGATTTGTATTTTTGTGGAGGATATTTTTATGTCGTGTGTGTGTGTGTGTGTGTGTGTGTGTGTGTGTCTGTGTGTCTGTGTGTCTGTGTGTGAAGGTGTGTTCATGTATCTATGCATATGTGTGGATGAGTGTGTCTATATGTTTAGTGCAACAGCAGAAATGTGAAAGGTTGTTCCCTAAGGACACAGTCATTTATTTTCTCTGTGTGTTTGACTGAATTTTAAGAGTAGTGCTAAACAGTACATTGAATTAATTTGTAGACAAAAGGAGAAACTAAGTCATTCATTTGACCTTAGTATTTACTTTACCAGTTACCTGAAATGAAAAGTGAAGTCACATAATTCTAAAAGCCTAAAGTTAAAAAGTTATTAGCCAGATCATTCTGATTCTCAGAAGCCATGAATTTAAAAGAGAGGAAGGAGGGGTGTGTAGGAGGGTTATTATCTCCACTAATAAAAGAAAAGAAATAACTTATAAAATCCTAGCAAAACTTACAAGTGGGGACACTTGCAAAGTCGTGGCTATCCCATTCGTACAGGAACACCAGAGATATGAGAAGTTCTGACAAGGATACCCCATCAAGCGTGTGACCAGACACCTGGCAATAGCAAAGAGACATCTTGGTGATGGTGTTCTCATATCAGTCAGGGTCAGAGCAGAGAGTGGTACTGTGTTCGTCCTAGCTTGATGTATGGTTTAGTGGCCAAAGTGGTCTTATGTCTAAGACTCATAAAACAATCAAACCAAGCCAAATCAAACCAAATCAAAGTCAGACAGCACAGTGCAGGAGCAGGAAGACAGACAGAAAGGGGAAGGCCACTATGCCACCCCCAGACCTGCCCTCCAGCACATGGCATAGGAGGGTCATAGACACATGCATGCAGCTGCATTACTCAGCATGGATGGAGGATGTCACCAAAGGGCCCTCCAGGCTATGACCAGGCTGCAGTGGGAGCCACCACAAAGAGCAAGTATGTCGGAATCAGATGAGAGAGGGAGAAGTGGAGCAGCTTGAGCATTATGAAGAGAGACAGATCTGGAGACTGGACAGTGAAAGGAATAGTCTGTTGTGAGTGACCATGCCTGTCACATGAGGCCATGATGAGGACCCACCATGAGCTGCCGCTGAGCGCCGTGTCTGAGTCCATGGCTATGCAGCATCAGGGATTGGTATCAATGTCTGTGGTTCATATTACCACTAGAGAACAAAAAGACTTCCTGGGAGGGGCAGCCATGGGGGACCACGTGGATGTCCAGGAGCTGTGCATAACTGGTCTTGGCCACTCACTAGATGTGGCACTCTGGAACACTGGCTGGCCCCATCTCTCACCTCTGGCAGCATTTGTGAGAGCAGGCCCTGCATCTCACCTAGGGGGCACACTAGAGCTTGCCCTAGTGGACGGGGTATAGGTGAGCTGACCCAATCACTCATCTGCCATGGGATAGCATGGGCAGGAAGAACAGAGGTGAAAATCCCCACCATCCTTGACAGCTCAAGTTATGAGCTCTGGAGAGCTATCTATGCCCCTCACCAATTGCAGCACTTGGGAGAGCAGGCCCTGTACCTCACATGTCCAGAATAGCAGAGCAGATCCTTATGGTTGGGGCACAAGAGAACCAGCCCTGCAGGGGAGAAGGCAGGAGAATTGGCCCCAGCACTTATCTCCTGTGAGATGGTCCGGGGCGCGGGGGGGGGGGGTGATGTCCTTTGCCCTCTTATTCCTTGCCACCTGAGGGGACACTCAAGAGAGATGACCCCAAGGTCATGAGGGCAGGTGAGCCGGGCCTGTCCCTCACCTACTGCAGCACTTAAGAGAACAGGCTGGGCACTTCGACTGAGCAGCACAGCACTGCCAGCCCTTATCTAGGGGGAACTGGCGAGCCAGCCCTGAGAACAGAGCTAAGAAGAAGCTGCCATGCCCTGAGGTGTTGTGGAGGTAGAGGTGATGTCCTCCTCTCTTGCCCCTCACTACCTGTGGCAGCCAGTAGAACTAGCCTCGGGGTCATGAGAGTAGGTGACCTAACCTTGCCTAGCTAAAACACTTGGGAGAGCAGACTCCATCTTGACTGAGCAGCACAGTTAAACTGACCCTCGTCTAGTGACAAGTAAGCCAGCCCAAAGAGCTTGAGAGCAGGAGAGTGGACCATGCCTCCTGCACATAGTGACATTTTGGTGGCCTAGCTGGAGCAGTAATGGAGAGCTCACCAAGTGATGCAGATAAGTGAGGGCTGGTGGGCTAACATGCTCAGCTGACACCCACACTCAAATCTGGGGCTTGCACTGGCTCAGCCCAAATGTATATCATCTGTGAATGCCTGGAACACAGCAAATCCTGCTGATCTAGGACTACAGTATCTCCATTACCCAGGGCAGCAACCAGATGACCTGGAGACGTTCCGGTGAGGATACAGTATTGATAACATCCAGAAACCAGAGATCTCGGGCCAGCCAGATGTGTCATTGCAATGAACATTTCCAAGTGTAGCGCGCATGAGGACAAAGGGATATACTGTGACATACTAGAGCTTCCACGATGAGATGGATCTTATGTTGTGTTGTTTGTTGTTGTTTGTTTGTGTGCTTTATTTTGGAGAGAAAATACCAAGGATGAAGGGTGCATATGAGGGAATATGGAGATGAGCAGTACTAGAGTGCACAGTATGAAACTCACAAGCAATCAATGAAAAGTTAAAAGAAAAGTGTGAGGGGCTGGCTGGTTTCTGTGTACCTTTGTATTGTACTTTTATTTAAGCATGTCATGGAGCATAAAACTAATTCTAACATTTGTTTATTTAATAGAATTACTTGGTGTCTATAAATAAGACATACTGGATATGGCCATCTCCATACAATTTTTTTAAAATATGCATTATTGCCAGGAGTGGTAGCATGGTCTTTTATTCCCAGCCCCTGGGAAGCAGAAGCAGGTGGCTCTCTGTGAAAACAAGGCAAACCTGGTCTACAGTGTGGATCCCAGGACAGCCAGGGCCACATAGAGAAACCCTGTCTCAAACAATCTTAAAATAAATAAATAAATAAATAAATAAATACGCACTTATTTTTATTTACATTTTAAATGTTATCCCCCTTACCAGTTTACCCTCCACAAACCCCCATTCCGCTCCTCCCTGCCCTCCACCTCTATAAGAGTGCTCCCCCACCTACCTAACCACTCATGCCTCAGCGATCTAGCCTTCCTATATCCTGGGTCATCAAACCTCCACAGGACTAAGAGGCTCCCCTACTGGAGCCATGGGTAGCACCTGTGTACTCTTTGCTTGGTGGTTTAGCTTTGGTTGGTCTGATTGGTTGATATTATTGTTCTTCTCATGGGGTCCCGAACCCCTTCAGCTCCTTCAGTGCTTGTCCTAACTTCCCCACTGGGGTCTCCGCTTCCCGTCCAATGTTTGGCTGTGTACATCCGCATCTGTATCGGTCTGGCTTTGGCAGAGCCTCTCAAGGGACAACCATACTGGGCTCCTGTCAGTAAGCACTTCTTGGCATCAGCAATAGTGTCTGGGTTTGGTGTCAGCAGATGGGATGGTTCTCTAGGTGGGGCAGTCTCTGGATGGCCTTTCCTTCAGTTTCTGCCATACTCTTTGTCTCTGCATTTCCTTTGACAGGAAGAATCCTGGATTAATATTTTTGAGGTGGATGATTGCCCCCATCCCTCAACTGGGGGCTATGTCTATCCACTGGATATGGTCTCTAAAAGGTCTATCTCCCCTTTATTAGGTATTTCAGCTAAAGTCCTCACTGTTGGGTCTTGGGAACCTCTTGGGCCCTGGCATCTGGGACTTTCTGGTGGCTACCCCCAGTTACTCCTCCTCCACTTCTAAACTCCTACTTTCAAATTCCTGACCCTTTGTACTTCTCCCCCATTTTCTCTCATATCTGAACTGGCCCTCTTTTCCCTCCCCCTCCTGTCTCCCTCCTAGATCCCCCTCTCTCTCTACTTCCAGAGATTAGTTTCTTCCCCCTTTTGAGTAGGACTGTAGCATCCATACTTTGGTGTGATCTTTCTTGTTGGGTTTCATATGGTCTGTGAGTTGTATCTTGAGTATTCTGAGCTTTTGGGCTACCATCCACTTATCAGTGAGTACATACCATGTGTGTTCTTTTGTGACTAGGCTACCTCACTCAGGATGATATTTTCTAGTCCCATCCATTTGCTTAAGAATTTCATAGAGTCATTGTTTTTAATAGCTGAGTAGATGAACATTTTCTGTACCCACTCATCTGTTGAAAGTCATCTGGATCCTTTTCAGGAACTGGTTATTATAAATAAGGCTGCAATGAACACAGTGGAGCCTGTGTCCTTGTTATATATTGGACCATATTTTGGTTATATGCCCAGGAGTAGTATAGCTGTAACCTCAGGTAGTTCTATGTCCGATTTTCTGAAGAACTGCCAGACTGATTTCCAGAGTGGTTGTACCAGTTTGCAATCCCACCAGCAATGGAGGAGTGTTCCTCTTTCTCCACATCCTTGCCAGCATCTGCTACCACTTGAGTTTTTGATCTCAGCCATTTAAAAATTAGCTGGCTCAGGTTTAGTGAAGAAACCTTTTGGAGCCTAGTTTGTTAGGTAAAATGTGAGGTGGAATCTCAAAGTCGTTTTGATTTGCATTCCCTGATGCCTAATGACGTTAAACATTTCTTTAAGTGCTTCACAGCCATTTGAGATTCCTCAGTTGAGAATTCTGTTTAGTTCTGTACCCCATTTTTAATAGGGTTACTTGGTTCTCTGGAGTCTAACTCCTTGAGTTCTTTGTATATTTTGGATATTAGCCCTCTATAGGATGTTGGATTGTTAGGTATCTATTCCCAATTTGTGGGTTGCCATCTTGTGATATTGACAGAGTCCTTTACCTTATAAAATACCAAATTCATTTTTTAAAAATCACAAATAAAAAAATCACACACCAAAATTAGCCATATCCAAAGTTGTCTCTACATCTTACTGAACTTCTATATAGTTAGAATCACCACTTAGACAATAAGCTACAAAGCTAATTATTTTACCAGATCTAACTGTCATGGATTCTTGTGTTTTTGTGTTAGGTGAGTGAAATAATGTATATTAAATAATGAGCATGTAAAATCCTTTGTGAAACCATTTTTAATTTTAACTTACTACATTCTGTTACACACAGTAAACAACAACAACAACAAAAAAGAAAAACAGATGTACATATATCCCAAAAGACAACAGTGCATAAATATTCTGGCATTTAGAGACATGGAAAAATCTGGTAAAGGATTACAAATCAGATACAATGATCATAAAAAGCTTGAAGACCACAAAAATCATAAAGACCTATACATCATGATCATCATAAACCCTGACAGAGATTTAACCAATACAGAAAGGATTTCACACAGTTACAAACTGCTTTTCTAACTATTTGTACCCAAAGCTATATGGTTCATTATAGTCTCTTATCAAGTTTCCTTCCTCATGGAGAAGGACACCAACACATATTTATTTATTTTTTTCTAACATTATGGACTATCTCTAGGAGCTAAGTAAGAAAGAGTTGAAGTAGATACGGAAGGTAAAATATTAAAATTACATTTAAAATTAGATCATGAAATTCTAATATATAATTAATACCAATTAAATATTCCCATTTCTAAGAAGAATAAATATCTGTTAACTCATTCCCCTAAGGACAAAAAGGCCCAACTCAGGAATTAAGGGTATGTACTGCTCTTATAAAAGGCCCTTATGTCATTGCCAGTCAGATGGGTCACATGGACTGTAACAATAGTTGAAGGGAATTCATTAACTCTGACTTCCAGTTCACCATACTCATGTACACATACCTACCCACACACAGTCACATACATGTGCACGCACCCACACACACAAATTAAAAATAATAATGTTAATTTTAACTAAAATAGTAATTTTAATAGTTGTTAAAAACCTGAAAGGTAAGTTTTTCTGAGAAATACAGATTTTAATGCATATGTTCATGAGGAATATTGTCATAAAAGGTATTGATAAGTCATTTTCGTTTTTGTAGTTTTATTCTGTTTTTGACAATAGGTCTCCCTTGATAGCCCAGGGTAATCTTGAATTCATCTCCCTGTCTCACCCTCCCAAGTACTAGGATTATAGGCATGTGCTACTACACCTAGTTTAAGAATTCCTCCCAATCAAAACTGTCTTAGGACTGTAAGTCCTCAATTCTTTAGCCATTTCAGTTTCAGCCAAACAAAAGGAGCTTAGAACTGGGAGAGAAACAAACTGATCATCACTCAAAAGCTATTAAGACAAAACAAAAACTGATGATATAAAATTAATATAGCTAAAAGAAGCAAAGTCATTTGGCAAATTGGTCATTTGGTGAATTGGTTTTGGCTCATTGGTATGTAGTGCATTTATACGTAAACCTGGCTCTTCTATAGTGATAGCAGCCAAAATTTTAATAGAAGTTGCTACAGCCAAGTCATGCTTCATCTCTATAGATAATTATCTTCTCATCTACTCCCTATTACAATGTACCAAAGTATAATCCTCATTTGAGGGTTTTTTAACATCTTTTCCTTTCTTTTTTGCCACTTGATCATCAACTAATTTATTCTTTTCACTAAGAACAAACATAAAGCCAGAATTATATGAATTTTCTTTTTAGCCACATAGTCAATTATCTCAAGACCCCAGGAAAATGATGACAGTAATTCTATTATTCTATGTTTTGAGCATATTAGGCTCCGCCCAGTAGGTATATAGATCTTTGTTAGCATGACTAACTTCAGCTTTATCATTTGTGAGTCCTCATTATCATTTTCTAAATTCAGTTTGCTAGAAATGTATTTCGTAATGGCCCAGTTAATTGTTCAGCAAAAATTCTGCTGACTCTTCATTACAAAATGTATTCTAGTTGTTGAAACACTTGGGCACACACATCCTTATCTTCTCATTTCTGCTTCTCTTATACATATTCCATTTCTAATCCAAGTTCCTTAAGGGAAATCTATCTCCAATGCAGGTCCTTATGTAATTGAGTATGCTATGTAAGAGATAATACATTACCTAGGATCTCCAGCTAATGTTTTAACAATAAGTTGGTTTTATTTTTGCTTAGGATCTTCAGGAGTCTCATTTCGACAGAAAATTATAAGATCATATTAGCTATCACCAAGGATTTTGGAAAGATGCAGTCCATTTATTTTCAAATAGCATCTCAATTTTCAGATGAAAGTTATAACTTTACAGAATATAATTTTGAGGCTGGGAATATGGCTTAGTTGGCATACTGTAGGCCCATGATCACATTTGGATGGATCTCCCAGAACCAGCAGTATTTTCCCATACTTCCATCAAAGAGAGGGGGAGACAAGAGGATCCCTGGAGATTTCTGGTCAACCTGTCTAGATGAATTGACTAGATTGTCTAGGTTCAGTGCAAGGTGGAGAACAACTGAGTAACATACCTGCCTGTAACCTCCCCATGAATAAAAACCTGTCTACACAGGCCACATGTACATTACCCAAACTTAAACACACACAAAAAAATTACAATTTTCAGAGTAAAAGAAAAATTGGGGGAAAAGCTAGGGTTTTTTTTTTTAAGAAAATGAACTCTATGGCTGCACAAAAAGTAACAGCAATAAATATGACACCAAGATATAATGCTATCCGTGAAATGTGAAAATGCATAATTTGCTGTTAATCATTTCTCACTAGTAGATACATTTCCAAGTGTATGGCTGGGGAGATAACTCAGGCAGTTATATCAGGAGATAAATTTGTGCTTTTTAAGCATGAATGAAGACTTGAGTTCAAAATCCAGAAATCAATTTGTTGTGAAAAGTCAAGTGTGATGTCACATGCCCATATTCCAAGCACTGGGGAGACAAATATCTCAAGATGAAAGTTAATATGTAAAAGGTTTAGCCTTAGGATTTTGACACGCTTCTATTCTTTTATTGCCAAGTGTTTGAAGTCTTTCTGAAATATAAGTAGGGAAACATAAATAGTGTCTTGATACAGGAAGCCTAAGCAGAAGAATTCCTTATGAATGTTCTGAAACTTTCTGAAAATTTTGTGAAATGAATTACTACTTATTGCTGCACAGCTCTGGGGACTTGGTCTGCCTGGGGTGGTGAGAGAATGAGGAAGATACACAGACACAGAGCAAAGCTAGAATCTAGTAGTATAGGCTTTCCGATAGAGAAATTTTAGCACACAGGACCCTCAGCATGTTTATTATGTGCAGTTGACTAGAGAGGTGGGGTTATTATATGCAGCTGAACAAAGAGATGGGTTTAGCCAACCTCAGTGGGAGCGGTCTTTAGAGTGAAGCAGTCTTGTGGTTGTAAGTATCAGGGGGGCATGCTATGGTGCAATATCAACATCCACGCTTGGATGAGAGGAAAGCATTGCCATCATTCTGAGCATCATGGATGTGGGATTCAGGTCTCAGCACTTGAATGAGTCTGGTCCTTGGCATAGACTGACAATGTTAGTATCACACATTCCCTCAGGACTTCCTTCACACAGGGATTCTTCCACTTCCCACACTTAATCCACTTCAACTCTGGTACAGTGAGGTGACAGCAACTTTCCATTTAAGCTTGTTACATTTAATGCTCAGATAAAACAGTGTAATGGTCTTGTTCATTTACATTTATATCATATGTGGATAAGAAATTAGAGTTTTCTTAATACTAAACTTGTATCAATTTCTTCTTGGCCTGCTATGCACCAAGCCATTTTAGAGTAAGTAAACAAATCATATAATAATATGAGATAAGCTTGTATGTATTCTTTCTAGGTTATTAGGATATTAGGTAGAATTATTAGATCACAACTATTATTTCTGACCTAAAATGCTAGATTTGAGATGGTATTATCTTCTTGTTCTGAATGGTAGAAATAGAGAAATTATGCAAGAATATAATGTTAATGTTGTATTTTGAAAATATTAGAGATGTGAGAGCTTTATATGACTTTTTCATAATAATATTCTATAAAAATATACTCATTCTTTATAAGTAAACAGTTTTAGTTAATGAAGCATTATTCTAAACAATCATTACAGAAGGTATACAAACAGAAATGTGTTTTTACCTATAGTGAAAAAAGATATTGGATGTCAATTTGATCTTTGTAGATTCATGAAGACTGTTTTTTGTTTTTGTTTTGTTTTTTTTTTGGTTTTTTTGTTTTTTTGTTTTTTTTTTATTCGAGGCCATTGTAGTGCATACCTTTAATCCCAGCACTCAAGAGGAAGAGGCAGATGGATTTCAGTATTCTGGGCCAGCCCAGTCTACAAAGTGAATTCCAGGACAGCCTGGGTTACACAGAGAAATCTTGTCTCAAAAAAACCAAAACAAAACAAGCAAACAAAATAACCAGCTTTTGTATCTTACTATATGATCTACCCAGAACAGTATCCTGTGAGGTTGAGAAGAACTGGTATTGGTTTGAGATTACAAGCTCTGTGCATGTCATTTAGGCACATTTGGCCTAATGTGTGGTTCAAGTCTAATGTTTCCCCCTGGTTTTCTGTTTAGATGGTCTGTCCATTTCTGAAACTGGGTTATGGAGTGCCCTTGTGCCATACTGCAATTTGTCTCTGCCTTTAGAACTCCTAAAATTGGCGTTGAATAATTAGGTGCTCGTTAAACGCACATATGTGTATAATTGTTACATGTTTATGATGAGTTAATAGTTTTACCATTCTTTAATACTCTAACTCTCTAGTTCAGTTGACATACTTCTGTGGTAAGCCTCAAGACCATAATCCTTCCCTAAACACCAACATAGAGGATAAATGGCCCTTACATTCTTCACTCTTCATTATTCTTCCTTCCGTGTTAAAGAACCTAAGAAATGTCAGAGTGAACTCTATCACTGTGACTCCCAAGAACTGGCCACTGCTCACGTTTTACCTAACACATTAGGCTCCAATAGATTTCTTCACTAAATCTGAACCAACTACCCAGAGTGCTAAGATCAAAAACTCAGGTGACAGCAGATACTGGCAAGGATGTGGAGAAAGAGGAAAACTCCTCCACTGTTGGTAGGATTGCAAACTGGTATAACCACTCTGGAAATCAGTCTGGAGGTTCCTCAGAAAATTGGACATTGAACTACCTGAGGACCCAGCTATACCACTTTTGGATATACACCCTAAAGATGTTCTAACATATAACAAGGACACATGCGCCACTATGTTTATAGCAGCCTTATTTATAGTAGTCAGAAGTTGGAAAGATCCCAGATGTTTCTCAACAAAGGAGTGGATACAGAAAATGTGGTACTTTTACACAGTGGAGTACTACTCAGCTATCAAAACAAAGACTATATGAAATTCTTAGGCAAATGGATGGGACTAGAAAATATCATCCTGAGTGAGGTAACCCAATCACCTAAGAACACACATGGTATATACTCACTGATAAGTGGATGTTAGCCTCCCCATCTCAAAAAAAATGTTCAGAGTACTCACAATACAATTCACAGACCGAATAAGAAAGAAGATAACACCAAAGTGTGGATGGTACAGTCCTACTCAGAAGAGGGAAGAAAATAATCTTGAGAAGTAGAGGGAGAGAAGGATCTAGGAAGGAGACAGGAGAGGGAGGGGAAAGGGCCAGTTCAGATATGAGAGAAAATGGGGGAGAAGTACAAAGGGTCAGGAATTTGAAAGTAGAGGAGTTTAGAAGTGAGGGAGGGGGAAGTGGAGGCAGCCACCAGAAAGTCCCAGATGCCAAGGACCCAAGAGGTTCTCAAGACCCAACAGGGAAAACTTTTAGCTGAAATACCAAGTATCCAGTTGATAGGCATAGCCCCCAGTTAAATATTAATCCAGAATCCCTCCTGTCAAAAGGAAATGGAGAAACAAAGAGTATAGCAAAAACTGAAGCAAAAGCCATTCAGAGACTGCCCCACCTAGAGAACCATCCCATCTGCTGACGCCAAACCCAGACATTATTGCTAATGCCAAGAAATGCTTACTGACAGGAGCCAAGTATAACTGTCTACTGAGAGGCTCTACCAGAACTGGACCAATACAGATGTGGATGTACACAACCAAATACTGGGCTGAGTGTAGGGACCCCAATGGGGAAGTTAGGGCAAGAAGTGTAAGAGCTGAAGGAGTTTGCAACCTTGTAGGAAGAACAACATCAACCAATCACATTCCCCAAAGCTTCCAGGGACTAAATCACCAACTGAAAAGTACACAGTAGGTACCCATGGCTCCAGCTGGATATGTAGCAGAGGATTGCTGTATCCAGCATCACTGGGAGAGGCCCTTTGGTCCTGGTGAGGCTTGATGACCCAGGATAGGGGAATGCTAGGCTGCAAAGGTAGGAATAGGTGGGAGGGTAGGGAGGCAGGGGGAAGGAAGAGGTGATGGGAGCTTGTAGAGGGGAAACTGGGAAAGGGGTAACATTTGAATTGTAAACAAATAAAATAACCAATAAAAATTAAAAGAAGGTATTAGACTTGAGCCATTGCACATGAAAACAAAACAAAACAAAAAGCAAACAAACAAAAACCCTGAACCAGCTAGTACCTTGAACTATAATGCGTATGGTCTTAGTCTTTTGAAAAGTTAGTCACTGTATTCAGACCCACATATATGAATTTCTAGAGGTAAAGACCAAGGCCATTCCTCTTTAACTGCAACAAGCACAAAGCACAGCACTAGCACACTTCATTTGAAGCTATCTCATATCTTGAAAACCTAATCTTTGAAAAACAAAATTGGGGCCAAAGTTCTTTCTGCTTTCTCTGTCTCTGTCTCTCTCTTTGTCTCTGTCTCTGTCACTCTTCCTGTCTCTCTGTCTGTCTGTCTCTCTCTTGATCTCAATTTCAACCTCTTATTCCAACACATGCTATAGTAGGAACAATAAAATCATGTGACTATCAGAAGTTCACAATCAAGGGTCCTGAATAAGATGGGCATGGTGATGAATGCTGTTAGTTCCAGCGTTCTGGAGGTAAAGGCTTGGCCTTTGTGAGTTCAAAGCCAGATCCAAGTGCACTACATAATGAGACCTTGTCCCTAAAAGAAAAACAGATTCCTGTGTAATGTGCTACATACTATTAGAATTTTCCAGTTACACAGCATGTGATTCCATCTTCCCATTCAACATATATAATCCCTAGTATAAATGGTGATTTAATTTTTTTCACTTTTTATTACATAGCCAAGTCATTTTTAAATGCTGACTCACTGCAAGGTAAAATCAAGATTTCATTAATTTCAGAATAACAGAACAATGCACTATATATTTCCTAGACAAAATTTCATCTTAAATGTAAACGGCCACTACTGGATAAGGGTTTCCTTGTAGAGATTTTTTGTTTAATGATAAACCTTAGAACAAAGAACAATGGCTGTTTCTAAAGCACGTTTCTCTAACGTATTTTTATGTGACTCTTGTTTTATGTGCCAAGACAAGATTACAGTATAAACCTACACTCTGATAGGCATTGTTTGATGGAATGAGTCAGGAGCATGCTCCAGCATTACAAAAGACACCAAAGGTCCCATAACAGAAATCAAAACAGTAGGACAGGAAAGTGATTCCACTGTTATGGTCAAAGCTACAATATAAAACATAAAATAATAAAATATAAAATGTTGCGGGGGCAACATTTTCAACAATGAGCTACATAGTTTCAAGTAGATAGATAATCCAGAGTATTCAGCAGGAAGGTAACAAAGTGACTGGGCATTTAAACTGTAGTAAGAATCCTAGAAGGTATTCTTCAAAGTAAGACACCAGGCCATGATCTTTATCCATTCATTCACTTATTCAGTTTTCCTTGGGTATATGTTGTGTATGCATGTGGAGAAGAGGGGATGAGAGTGATGAGGCGGGCGATTAATAGCTCTCTCTCTCTCTCTCTCTCTCTCTCTCTCTCTCTCTCTCTGTGTGTGTGTGTGTGTGTGTGTGTCTGTCTGTCTGTCTGTCTGTTTGCCTGTCTGCCTTTCTCTCTGTCTCTGTGTCTCTCTGTGTCTTTCTCTCTGTGTCTCTCTCTGTGTCTCTCTCGTCAGTCTCTCTCTGTCTCTGTCTTTCTCTCTCTGTTACTCTCTCTTTCTCTCTCTCCCCTTCTCTCTTACACACACACACACACACACACACACACACACACACACACACAGAGGCCAGAGGACAATATGGGCTGTCTTCTTTCCTGTGGTACTTTGAATGAAATAAAATGACTCCATAGGCGAATACAGAGTGACAATGTAGGAGGTGTGGTCTTGGTGGAGGAGGTGTGGTCTTGGTGGAGGAGGTGTGGTCTTGGTGGAGGAGGTGTGTCACTGGGGGCAGATTTGGAGATTTCAACACACAAGTCCAGGCTTACTGTCTCACTGTCTCTCCTGCTGCCTGCAGTCCAAGATGTAGAGCTCGACATTTCTTCTCCAGTACCATGCCTGCCTGCATGCTACCTTCCTTCCCACCACAATGATAATAGACTAAACCTCTGAGCCATAAGCCAGCTCCATAAATGTTCTTTATGAGAGTTGCCATGGTCCAATGTCTCTTCACAGCAATAAAACCCAAACTGATATATCTATGTCACTTAGCAAACTAGTTAGTTAATTTTGAACCAAAGTCTCTCTCAGAACCTGAAGCTTGTCATTTTAGCTAGTCTGTCTGGCCAGCAAACACCCAGATCCATCTGTATCTGTCATTGCACTGCTAGGGTTAGAGGCATCATGCTATGGCTTTGAGGTAGGTGTAAAGGCTTTGAATTCAGGCCCTAGTATTTTCTCAGCAAATGCTTTTAACTTCTGAGCCTCGTCCTCCAGACCACTCAGTTGAATTTGTAAAGATAGGGCATCTCTATATATCCTAGGGTATTCTCTAATTCCCATCCATCTGTGCCTGTCCTGAACTCTAGAGCTTCACAAAACATGCCCAAACCTTATAAAAGATATCCAGACCCATTCATCCTCTATGAAAATTATCTTCAGAGTACTGTCTGTCTCATACAGTGGCCCAAAACCATCTGCATTTCCCAGTCAGAAGCATTCCTCTAGTTTAGTGAAAGGATCTTTGGAAATGAGTTTTCCAGAACAGAACATTGTACCCTGGTGAGGCATTCTATGCATGGAGTTGGGAGATTGTCTTGGTATTCACTACAGATACTAAACTCCTGCTAATTCAAGATCACTAAAAAATCTTGACTCAAATTTATTTTCAACTCTAAAATTTCTCTCACTACTAATATAAATTATCATTTCATCCAGCAGTCACAGTGACCCAAATAAGGAGCTCCTAAAGTATGTCACGGTGAACCAGCAAGTGACGGTTACAATTGGGATTAGGATCAGCAGATAACGCATGGAGAGCAAATATTACCATCTCTGTGTATAGATAAGAGGCACAGAGGAAATGCTTTATTCCAAGGTATTTAGTCAAGAAGAAAGAGAAATGAATCTAGAGTTATACAAGACAGTGTGCTACACTTTACAGAGCCACACTGGCTTCGGGACGCTACCTGCTATAGCATAGTTAGTCATACATGTAATTATTGAGGTGAATTCATGGGATTTGAACAAGAAAAAGATTAAACATATTGTCTGTTGCCTTTTTTTCTCCCATGTACACTAGGAAGACATGTAAATAAAAGTTTGGAGTTTATTACTTTTTAAAAACAAGATTTATCTTTTGATATTTTAAAGAAATTACTCTTAATTCAAGATGACAAGTAATATTTCCTCAGTTTCTGCAAAGAAAAAAGTAGTATTTTAAGCTAAGACTCTGGAGATTATAAACAAAGTAAGCAGAATTATGTGGATGGACTAAGAACTCAAAATTTATTAACAAAGATCTTGAAGCCATTTGAAAGATTGAAAGTGGTATATTTTTCATCACCAGCTTTTTCAGTTCCTATTCCACCAGAGAACTGGCGAGTCCATTAGAGTCATAAACATGTATCTGCAGGGAGGATACTGACTGGTAAAGACTTAGTCTGATACCTGGAAATAAGAAGTAGTTCTCTGTACTGAAGAACCCAAAGAATTTGACATGGGTGACATCAAGTAACAGTCCTAGAAATCCTATTTTCTAAGCTCAGACACATGTAGGTATACATAGAATGGTTTTGCTTTAAAGGTGAACATAATATCACACGCCTTTACCAACATTACTATAAGACAGTAGATCTCTGTGAGTTCAAGGCCAGCCTGTTCAATATGTAAGTTACAGACCAGCCAGGGATACATAGTAAGACCTTGTCTTATAAACAAATAAACTGTTCTTGAGAGATATATGAAATCTTTTGTGCAATTTAGTAGAGAACCACAATCCCCTTAAAGCCTCTAAAGCTCTAAATCTACTCCTTGTACATAGATTTTAGGGGGGAAGGCACAAATCTTTCATACTGACTGTCTTCCAAGGTTGGGAAAACCTAGCTACGTATGAATGACCATTACATTTAGCAAAAAGTTCTTACTTTGTAATGCGATGAGCTAGAATGGTGCAGCCTCTCACCTTCTCTCATAAAGACATGTACCTTGGTCTTCCGCAGGTCTGGCTTCCTACCTTGTCTGGCCCCGCTTTCTCTCACTTTCTACTCTCAGGAGTCCCATTTGGCTCTATTTGGACTTGACTCACACACTACAGCCTGAAAATATTTTTCTCCTATAAAATATTTATTAGATTGAGGAAGAAAAATTTCCCCTATGTTTTCTTTTCCCAAAACATTGGAGCAGAAAGCTATCTTCTCTAGAGAATTTGATCACCTTTCTTCTGAGAGGAGCAGAGTAACTTACTTCCCACAATTTACTGCAGAGTGTTTTAAGCATCATGAAAACAACCTGGAACTTAAAATCAGAGTGCATGACCTTGAATCCAGGAACTGTCACTTGCTGGCTAAAGACACTTCAGCTGTCTAGTTTGGGTTTGGGAATTACTCACCATAATACAGAAAACAGAAATTAACTTCAGTTATTCTGATAAAAAATCAGATTATGTAAAAATAAGACCTCTAAAGTGAAGTATCAACTTGGAGATATAAATTTCCCGATTGAGTCTATTGACTTCCTAATCCCACGGATTTCCAACCATCTAGTCAAGTTCATTTAAAACACTCCCCATCTAGGGAAATTAAAGTCAATATGGTAACTGGCCATTATAAAATCTCTGTTACATACATGCTGCTCACAGCACTTTACATATGGAAAACTTGCTACGAATTATCAGAGAAATGTTATTTCCGCCCACAAAAATATTTTCAACCTAAATTGATTCATTTTCAAAATTCAATGTTTTATATTTCTTCACTTAAAAATAGGCCTTAAATCCTTAGCAAGCAAAGGTAACAATTACACAGTTTTATCTGTAAGTGACTGAGAACTAGAACATCATTAGAAATTTGTTCTTTCTTACCTTTTGTTCTCTCTCCATACCCATAATTTCCTTACTGCTGATCCCCACCATCATTACTCTTAATGGTTATATAATGGCATGAGTCAGATTTAGCTTTTGATGATCAGTTGGCTACATATTTTTAATGTAGATATAAAATGTTCTTGATTTCAAGAGATGCCCGCTTTATCATTATTAAAGGAAATACAGCTCCCTGCAATTACACCACCGAGGAGAACTGATAGGGACTGATTGATTCACTAAATTAACAAACTTGCTGTTTCAATAACACGTAACGTCTTATGAAGTTGTCTTTAGTACATGTTGGGTATTTATGTTAGCATTTCAGGAACAGTATAAAGAAAAAAATTTTTCCATTGAAAAACTACAGAGAGCAGTGTATCCAGATCTATCAATTTTCTCGAAGCCATGGCTCTTAAGAGTGGCCTGCTTAATGAGGCTGAGAAGGGCACTAAGGACTTTCATGAGTAAAATTTAAATAATGGACGACACAGAAATCTTTTAGTGCACTTACCTATTTATAAAATGAATGTATTGGCAGTAGAGATTCTTTCTCATTATTAATACAAACTGTTTTTCTCCTGGGGAATAAGTAATAAAGCTACTGAAGATTTAGAGGACTTTGAAAATGCACACAGTGAATTGAATGCAGTTGGGCCCAGTCTTAAAAGACACTATCCGAACTGTGCAAATATAAAACGTAGACAAGACAAACCAAGAGGCTGAGACCTAAGTGTAGAAAACAGACGGCTGTGAAATAGTCAACCAATATGAACTCTGTATGTCATGATGTTGGTCCTTTTAGCTATTGGCATCTGTCTGGGGGACCCCAGGATATTAAACATGAAGAATGAAGTAAAATCACCATTAATCTACATTAACTGGAATTTTACTTCAAACAGGAAAACAATTATTTTCACCTTAAGAAAATATAATGCTACTTTTTTATTGACTGTTGCATTGGTAATCTTAATACTCACCTATGAAATTGTATAGAGAAAGCTCTGTAAACTGTTCACACCGACACCTGACATCCACCTACATGTTCATCTTACCTTGACAGATACTTAACATATCCTCACCAAGTTTATATAGTGAGAGAGACAGGCCCAGATGGCTACTGCACAAACAGAAAATCTCTCAGAGGTGGTAAACACTAGGTTCAAGAAGCATTCAAGCGTTCATGCTATGCTGACTTTATTCAACTATGGCTACTTTTTTTTTTTTCTAACAGATTTCTACATAAAACTTTGTTTTGTTCCAGCCATACTGTTCTGTTTCCCTTTTTACTGTTGAAGACTATCCCTAAAATGTACTTACTACCCTAAACAACTATGTTAGCTGATTAATACAGAATATTGTTAAACACACTGCTTTCTTAAAGTTAAACGATGGGGACTTGAAAACCTGACTCTTGACATGAACATCTTACAGGATTGGTAGCATTTTAGCCAGAAGGTGATAAACAAAATTAATCTTACAGATTCGACAAAAGCTAACCTCATTCCCTCCAAAAATAGAGATGGACAATGTAATCTGTCTCTTACATAGTTACTTCCTGCTGATTTGGGAGTTGAGAAGAGGAAGTCTGAAATGCTAGTCAAGACCAGGGACTCAAGGTCGCAGGTAGTGGTTGGAGACACAAGGAAATTCTGTCAAGAGTTCCGGTTTACTGACATCAGGTCAGGTAATTTCACCCAAAAGCACATGAAGAGACAGACGCGATCTCATTATTATAAGAATAGAAACCAGTGAGGTGAGGAGATTGACATGATAGGGGAGCTAGAGGCCCAAGGCAGACCAAAAGATAGCCTGGGAGTGGTTCCTGCAGGTCATAGCTTGTAAGCTCCATCTCTTTCACTTGTCTGGACTGGTTCAGTGGCTTTCAGGAAGTCCAGGGCTCGATCAACCAAAGGAGTCATTTACCTGTGGCAGAAGAGACATGCAGCTACCTGAGATTACCTAAACCAAGCATCCCCAGTTCCTACTCACAAGTACTTGTTAAGCATTGCAAAATCCACTCTAACTTCCTGTTCCTTCTCTCCCTACAGTTTGTTATCCTCCGTATAACTCAGTTATTTCTCTCTTTTAATTGGATATTTTTGATTTATATTTCAAATGTTATTCCCTCTTCCGGTCTTCTCTCCTGAAACCCACTATCCCATCTCTCCTCCCTCCACCTCCATGAGGGTGCTCCCCCATCCATCCATCCACTCCCTCCCACCTCCCCACCCTGACATTCCCCTACACTGGGGCATCAAGCCTTGACAGGACCAAGGGCCTCTACCCCCATTGTTGCCCAACAAGGCCACCCTCTGCTACATATGTGACTGGAGTCACAGATCAATCCCTGAGTACTCTTAGGACGGTGGTTTAGTCCTGGGAGCTCTAGGGGTCTGGTTGGTTGATATTGTTGTTCTTATGGGGTTTCAAACCCCTTCAGCTCCTTCAGCCCTTTCTCTAACTTCTCCACTGGGGACCCTGTTAAATGGTTGCCTGCAAGCATCTGCTTCTGTATTTGTCAGGCTCTGGCAGAGCCTCTCAGGAGACAACTATATCAGGCTCCTGTCAGCATGCACTTCTTGGCATCCTCAGTGTTGTCTGGGTTTGGTGTCTGTAGATGGGATGGATTCCTCAGATGGGGCAGTCTCTGGATGACCTTTCCTTCAGTCTCTGCTCCATACTTTGTCTTCATATTTCCTCCTGTGAGTATTTTTGTTCCCCCTTCTAAGAAGAACTGAAGCATCCACACTTTGGTCTTCCTACTTCTTGAGCTTCATGTAGTCTGTGGATTGTATCTTGAGTAATTCGAGCTTGTGGGCTAATATCCACTTATCAGTGAATGCATACCCTGTGTGTTCTTTTGTGTCTGGGCTACCTCACTCAGGATGATATTTTCTAGTTCCATCCACTTGCCTATGAATTTTATGAAGTCATGGTTTTCAATAGCTGAGTAGCACTCCATTGTGTACTCTGCAATACTTCCTCTACAGCTAAAATCCTTCTGCAGTGAAAATTCCAGTGAAAACACCAGTGTCAGAGTCTTATTGTAGAAAGATTTGAATAGATTTCCCCAACTTGTTGATATCTGTCCATCTTAAGTTTTTTGTATCTTTCATTTTTCCTTCTAAGCTTTGAAGAATAGAAGTCCTCGTGGGTAAGTGCTCCACTGCTGTGCACTGGCTGTACTATCTTAAATTTCCTATTTCTAGAAAGGGGCTACAAGGTAAGGTTCTTCTCTTATCATCTTACTTTATCACTCTTCTTTACCCCTTCCACTCCCTCCCTCAACTGCCCACACACACCTCTTGTTATGTGTTGAGCTTAGTAAAGGACCTGAAGTGAGTGTCAGCATACAAAACACATTTTATTCTCTAGAGGGGCAGTGGTTTGGTGCATGCTAGGTTTCATTTGTGCTCCAAGATGAGAGAGACAATAGCCAGTCCCTTATCATTATATAATACCATGAAAAGTTAGTACATTAAATATTTACTAAAATCTTTTCTCCTCTTCAGGAGCAAACTGTAATTGGAATATTTGATTTCATAGTTCCCAAGGGTTTGATTTAATTGATCTGTATACAAGCCTACCAGGACTTTGAATTTGCCAACTAGAAGTCAACCGCTCAGGTATCACCCACAGAAACGGAAATGGTACATGTGTAGCTCAACTCTAGCTGCTCACAGAGAAGACAGAGTCTGGGGTCTGGAGAGAGATTCCCTCCTGATTTTGCGATATTGTGGTAGGAACATGGATCTTGAGCTAAATTTTCCTACTTGTGTCAATGTGGCTGTTTTTGTATTTGCTTGGGAGTGAAGGAGCCTATCAACCACTTTCTGGATTTCTCCTACAAGGAAGTAAAGTGCTTTATATGAACTGATATCTATCATGGGAAGACTATGCAGGACTTCTCATTTCCTGATTTTGATGATGTAAATCTTACATTTGTCACATTTATAAATTATTTTGCATTAAATTTGAAAGTTGTTTTAAAATGACACTTTCAAAGATCTAATGCTATCATTTTGTTTCCTTTTGGGTATTCATTTTACATGCAGACTAGACCCAATTTGTTCAAAATGTTTTGCTTGCTTGGTTTTTTTTTTTTCCTCTGTCCTTCAGATTGAATATCTTTAGTGATTTATCTTTAAGGTCCAGTAACTTTTCCCATTGACATCTCTATCTTGCTCTCAGTGTCATCTGACGAGTTGATCTCTTCACATCTTTCGTTTGTTTTCTGCACAAGAAGATTACATTGTAAAATATTCATGTGACTCATTTATATTTCATATTTTTCTGATTTTAAAAAAACATTTTCTTTTATTGTCCTAAGATGAAATTCCCCCCTTCCATAGGTTGACTATTAGATTCTGGGCATCAGCTTCTTGTGCTTTCAAGGACTCTCCACATCTTCCCAGTTTTGGCAGATACCTGAAGTCACGTTGTCCTAATGGGCACTAAATAAGCAATGGTAGAAGCAGAAATCACAAACCAAAGTTTCCTGAAATAGATATTTTCTCTAAATGCTCTAGGAAAAAAATTGTAGTAAATATGAAAATATAAAAAAGGGACAGCTAAAGTGGTGAAGGTGGCATCCTTGTAAGAAAGAAACAAATAAAATCTATTAGTGTTCAGGAGGACACTAGGCTGTAGGGATGGGGAGCATATGTTGAGTAATCCGCAAATAGTAGCTTACTTTTGATATTTTGTCTAAAGTTGTTTGGGGATTCCCAAGATGTTCCCTACTAGATTTTTTTTTTAAAGATTTTATTTTATTGTATATGAGTGCACTGTAGCTGCCTTCAGACACACCAGAAGAGGACATCATATTCCATTACAGATGGTTGTGAGCCACCATGTGGTTGCTGGGATTTGAACTCAGGACCTCAGGAAGAGCAGTCGGTGCTCTTAACCACTGAGCCATCTCTCCAGCCCCCCCTACTAGATTTAAAACACAAAAATACATTTTATACTTCATCAAGGGCATGGCTATTTCTTAGCTTTTGCTGAACACTGTTGGACAATTTG
This sequence comes from Rattus rattus, assembly GCF_011064425.1. Taxonomy (NCBI): domain Eukaryota; kingdom Metazoa; phylum Chordata; class Mammalia; order Rodentia; family Muridae; genus Rattus; species Rattus rattus. The sequence continues at coordinate 120,081,193 of NC_046159.1, forward strand.
GTTTAGTCTCCAGGATGAGACTGGACCTGAACCTATAGGATGCTGTCGATCTTAAGTAGCCACAGTACTGAAGTTATCAATAAACCTAACCACTTCAGAAACATGAACTATATTTCCATTTCTGTGCCATTTCAACAGACCAGGGATGGGGGGTCAGTCCATTCCTCTCAGGGAACCACAGAACTCAAGTTTCCTCAACGTTGATGACAGGGCTGCCACCTGTGGTCCGCTGTTCAAATGTAGACTCACCTATACGTTGTGTATCCAAATGTATCACCTAAAATCCTGGAGGCAGCCACATTAACACCGGAGACCTTACTTCAATTAGCAGAGATGGGATTTCTGATACCAAAAGAGGAGCTCTAGCCTGCAAATGACCAATCCAAGGCTACACAGAAAAGGTAATGGGAGATGTGATGGCCTCAAAACAAATCAAGAAAGGTCTAATAGTCATTCTCCAAAAAGGGCCTGGATGGTGGAGTAGTGTCTGCCTCTTCATGAGTCAGTAAAGGAGAGTCAATGTATGAAAAAAAAAAACAGACTATAACACAATGAGTTTCATAAATGCATGAAGGAAATGAGGGCATAAACAGGAAGAGCAAAAATGATATACACCACAGAGAACCAAATGGCCTCGATTGTATGTTCCCTGGTTGTATGGGGGGAGGGGGGATGGAACAGAAGTAATTACCTGAAGATAATCCAGATGGAAGATTAGCAGACCCACTCCCAGACAAGCTCACAAGTTTTAGGAGCCTGAAATCTAGTCAGGGATTTCAGTGAGAGAGTAATTTCTCCACTGGACAGGTCAGTGGAGAGAAGTTCCATTTTGTCATGCTATATGAGAGAGGGTAGCAGCCAGGCAGAACTTTTAGAATCTATTGTAAAATCCACATGTAAAACCCACGGGAGCCTGAGATCTCGAAACACCTACAGGTCAGGGAGTCTCAATTTTGCCTTCCCAGAGAGGCAGCTGTGAGGAGCAGTAAGACCAGACGCTGAGAAGCAAAAAGGTATATAGAGCACAGAGAGGTCGACCTGCCTTCTCTGGCCAGGAACAATTTTTATCAAGGAAGAATAACCCTGGAGTTTGATAGGTCTTATCTATAATAACCTAAGTGCTGTACCTGTTTCCCATCTTTCTATTGCACTTAGGAAGCATCATCCCTGGCTACAACAGCCACCCTAGGGGACACAATCTGAGAGGTCTTTGACAGGTATAGGTCTGTGCAGCAGATAAAATACAAAACAAAGTGGCCTGTAAGACTGCTCTTAGGGACCTGAGCCACTTTTCCGAGACAGAATCGATGCCAGCACAGCATAGAAAAGATATGAGGAAATATGAGTGCCTGAGTTCACTGAACCTCATCCACTCCATGCAATGCCAGGGGACACCAGTTAGTCAAGCACCCAGAAATGCCACAGGGTTATTTTTTCTTTTCTTCTTCCCCTTTCCCATGTTTAGTAGAGTTTTTATTATATACATTTAATTATTTTAGTTATTATTCCACTTTATCTAATTCATCTAATCTGGAATTTTATTTTTGGTCTTTTTTTTCCATTTGAGAAATTTCTTTTCATCTCTCTCTCTCTCTCTTCTTTTAGTGATAATAGTATTTTCCCATACAGTACATGCTGATCATGAATTCCCCTCCTCCTCTCAGTCCTTCACCAACTCCCTTCCCATCCTCATCCACATTCTTTCTGTTGTCTTTCTTTAGAAAACAAACAGGCATTTGAAGAATAACAATAAAAGAAAAGAAGTAAAACACAAACAAATTGCAATATAACAAACCAACTGAACAAGAGAGAGAACCAAAGAAAAAGCACAAGAAATATACACAGATAACAAGATATACATGCACACACACACACACACACACACACACACACACAGAGAGAGAGAGAGAGAGAGAGAGAGAGAGGCACAAGGGAATATCATAAAAATTCAAAACTAGAAGCCATAATATATACCCAAAAGACTTTAAGGTTTAAAAGTAGGGGGGGAAAGCCTGCCTTAATATCGTGAGACAAAAAAAAACCTTCAAAGATACTATTGAACTCATTTGTGTTTGCTGTCTGTTGCTGAACATGGGTTCCTCACTTAAGAGTGGTTTGTTTCCCCAGTGAGACTCCCTTGGAAAAAAATGTAGCTTTCATTTGCAAGTGGCCACCAATTGGAGATTGCTTCTGGGTTATGGATGGAGGCACGTGTCCACTTCTCTCAGCTCTAAGATACCATCTGGTGGAAACCCCTACAGACCCCGTGCATGCTACCACAGACTCTGTGAGTTCCTATGTATGCCAGCCCTGTGTGTCTAGAGGCATCAATTCTTTGATGTGTTCCATTACCTCTGGCTTGTGTACTTTTCTGCAAAGCTCTCAGAGCCCTGAGGGAAAGGATTTCATGGAGACGCCTCTTAGGGCTGAGTGTTTCAAGGCTTCTTACTCTCTGAATACCGTCTGGTTATGGGTCTCGAAAGTTCCCATTTGCTGCAGGAGGAAGCTTCTCGAATGATAGCTGAGATTCCTTTTTCTTTTCTTTCCTTTTTCCTCTCCCTCATGCTTTCTCTGTGTGCTGCTGATCAGGCAAGGACTAAAGGGTCATCTGTAATTGCTTTTTAAAAAGCAGCATCATGGAGGTAAGACCTTCGGTGCTTCATCAGGACAATGGGAAAGTATTTCCTCAGAATGAGCACATGATAGCTGATAGCGCTGTGGGCTGGAGGGCAGGCGGGCAGGCTATATCTCAAACTTGGAGCAGAACTTCACCATGAGAAGATAATCCACATAGCTTTAGTTCTGAAGTCCTGAAGGGTCATGGGAAACAGGTCAAGCACCATGTGACAGTTTTAGTCTCTGCAGAGAGGCTCTGAAGGGCTCTTAGTCCATGTCAAGCTTCAGTTGTAAGACAGATCCCCCACTCCCCAGGATTCTGGAGATATCAGTATCATGAGACATCTGTCAAGGAGAGCTGCAACTATGAACTGTAGCTGGCCTAAGAGGGGAGCTATGTGTCCTCTGCAGATGGCAGAGCTGGGAACATGAAGAAACCTAAGGCCTTTGGAACCCAGCAGATTATTATATCATAAGTGATTCTCAGATGTAGGACTTTGAGAGAAAGAATTTGAATTTATTTTGATGAATTTTTTATTTGCTTTAGTGTAATTGTTTATATCGTGTTCTTCCCACTTGGAATAAATGTCCCTGAGTCTATTATATAATAATGGAGTCTATAATAGTGGAATAAATACACTTGAGCGTATAACTTTATATATAAATATATGTATATGTATGTATATATTAGACTCAGTTAAAAGACTAGACTTTTAAAGAAAAATTTGACTTTAAAAGTGTTGGAATCATTAAGATTTGGGGGATTCGTACTGTGATTTATATTATGATAGTAACACGAGTCTTTGGAGACAAAAGATAGAAGGATATATAGCTTAAAGTGACAAGTTTGTGTGTCAGGATGACAAGGGATGGCTTGTGCTGGTTAGTTTTAACTGTCAAGTTGACACAATCTAGAACCCCTAAGCTGGAAGCCTGAGAAGTTATGTAGAGCAGGTTGGCCCTGTAGGCATGTCTCCCGGGACTTGTCATGATTGTTGATTTGAGAAGACACAGCCCATTATTTGAAGGCAGCATTCTCTAGGCAGGGTCACACGCAGTATAAGAAAGGAGAGCGTTGGGGTTGGGGATTTAGCTCAGTGGTAGAGCGCTTGCCTAGCAAGTTTAAGGTCCTGGGTTCGGGTCCCCAGCTCAAAAAAAAAAAAAAAAAAAAAAAGAAAGAAAGAAAGGAGAGTTAGGGAGAGTAAACCAGCAAGCAGGGGTGGATGTGATTTCTCTTTGCTCTGGTCTGTGGCTTTGATATCACTAGTCTCTTGAGTTCTGGCCTGGACTCCCCCAAGATGATGAACGATAGCCTGGACCCTGAACCCTGGAGCAGCATCAATTCTTCCTCTTCCAAGGTGCTTTTTTGTCAGCGTTTGTCACAGCAACAGCAATGAAACTAGAGCAGTTCCCGTGCTGCAGAAGAATATCTGAGGATTTTCAGGATAGCATTGCACTGTAACACATCCTGCTGGGTTCTCCTTGGTGTGTTTGTTAGCTTTGCATTCAAGCGCAGGTATCTGATGTTCTTCCAACAGATTATTTTTTCCCTGATAGCCATTATTTTTTTCTAAAAGTCATTAATTCAAACTCTTTTTATTCCTTTTCTATTTATATATCTGGACAGACAGATAAAAGACAGCTACGTGATAGATACAGCTTTGTAAGGCGAAATTAATTTGCTCTATAGAGTTTCTTAAATTAAGTACTCAGAACTGAAACTATAGAACACTACATATAGTTAGTTCTGTGTATCATTAAGATCTCGGGGGCCATATTTTAATTTTGAAATGATATATGATGTTGACAAAGTGTTTGGCTTCATGAAGCATCTAATGAGTGTTTATTAATTTGTCTATCATTTCCCAATATTTTGTGGTTTTGCTGCATGTTGTTTGTTAATCATGTGTCATTGGATAGCACTAACTATAGCAGAATGAAAGGAAAGCAAAACTGAGCTTCATTTTATAAAACTGCTCGAAAAGAACACGATGAGCAGCATTCAATTTCCTGAAGACAGCTCCTTCCTAGAGCAAAGCTTCTTCATTGGTGTGTTTGCAGCAGCCGCTCTCTGTGAAGCAGGAGTCTTTGTCCTCAGGACAACAGAGGCACTGCTGTTTTTGAAACACTCACAGCCACAACCTGCCACTTGTGCATTTTTCCTTTTAGCACCTTGGTGTCTTTTCTTTCTCCCTCCTCATTTGCTGCCTGCTGAGCAGAACCCTTCACACTGCTTTCTCGAGGTCATTAACAACACGAGAGCCCAAGTGATTTATGATTTATTTCTGTTCATATTACCAGTCATATTAGCACTCTGACATCCCCTCTAATATGTGTTCAACCTTAAGACAACCAGGAAACCACAAGCCCTCTTTCCCACATATTTTATAAATAATGGCCTTTGGCTGATCCCTCCCGTGACCCAGCTTTCCACATCTAAGGCTTTCCAAATGTCAGAGCTTGTGCTCAGATGTTCTCATATTTTCACCATGTGCAACAGCTCTGTACGTGCAATGATCTCTTTCTTTGTGTCTTAACATCTTACAGAATCTTCCTCAGTTTTCGCCATAAGTTTCTATCTACCATAACCTGCTCCATCAACATTTAGTATCATTCAATTTTCATATTATTTTATATTAGTATGGCAGACTTATTATTAATGTTCTTGTTATTGCCATCTAGAGACATATGCATAATTCTAATCAGCTTCACAAAATTACCATTCACTTCTTTTTAACACTCCTTTCCGTGCTTAAGGAACTGTTTCTAATGGAATTCTGGATATAGAGCAGATTTTTTAATCTCTAATGTGCATGAATGTTTACACCAGGGCAATTTACAATAGACTAAGACTGTAAAAGGGCTAAGTATACTTAAGTGTGTTAACAGACAAGCCAGCATGTGCCTACAAAAATATATTTATTAATAAAAATAATTTTATACACAAATTGAACTCACGGGTATTTTATGGGTAAAAAATGTAAATCTCAAAGCTTGCACAGCACATAATTTTGTTACCATGATATTCCGGTACAAACAAAAACAAGGATGAAAATGGAGTCTGTATGGGGTAGAGAGTCTGATAAAAATAATCAATGTGAGGAAATTCTCCAGGGTGTTGTCATTGTTTGGTATCCAGGTAGAGTAGTGTTAACAAAAATGAATGTAGAAGTTAAAAATGATAAAAACTTTAATGCAAAACAGTGAGTTCTACTCATCTGTGAAATGTTTATATTAAGACAGCTATCATATGAAAGGAAACCAAAGTATATGCTGCACACAGGCATAATACAACATTAAACAGCTCCACATGTATGGTGGTTGAATAGGAATGGCCCCATAGACTCATGTGCTTGAATGCTTGGTTCATTCTACCTGGCACTATTAGGAGGTGTAGCCTTGATGGAGTAGGTGTGGCTTTGCTAGAAATGTTAGAGGAACTCTCTCTTCCTGCTGCCTACAGATCCAGAGATAGAAGTCTCAGATACTCAGGTACCTCTCCAGACCAATGTCTGCCTGTATTCTACCATGCTTACCATGATAATAATGGACTAATATCTGAGCTGTAAGCCACATATAGAAAATGGTTTTCTTTATAAGAATTGCCATGTCTCTCTCTTTGCACTAATAAAATGCTAGGACACCATGGTAACAAATTCTGAATGAAATGCTCTTCACACCAGTTGAGCAATTTATGTATCTTATGTCTAAATCAAATATCCTGACAACAGCCACTATGTTCAGATTAATAAAAATGAAGTGTCATTAACAATGAGGAATGACATCTAAGATCTCCGTGCATGTACTCTATTTGGTGGTCTAATGTGGGTTTCTTTGATCATTGCATAATTCAGATTTCAAAAAACCTTGTGCTGAGATTAGGTCGTGATTCAACTCATAGTACAGATTAGTGGGCTCTTTCAGGTTCAAAGATTTGGTTTTTGTTATCATTTCTGTTTGTTTCAAAGTTGTCGCTGTAGCTCCGTTACACAAATGCAAATGCCTGTCTCAGTTTTCTCCTGTAGTTTACTGATTTTCATTATTATATAGCAGGTAGGAGTCACATGATAACTTAATTAATAACATTATCATCAACGTTTATTTACAGTTATTCTCATCAAATTTTTACAGAAACATGTAAGTATGTATCAATAAATGAATACTTACCAGTGGGTAGTAAGTTAAATGATTACTAGGTATTGACAATCCAGACTCTATCTGTTCATTTAATAGATGTTGCAGCCTTATAAAGCATAAAGAAAGTAATTATTGCCAAAAAAAAAAAAATGTGCTGGAAAAGCCATTGTGTTCTGATGTTGTTGCTATAATGACAGTTTCTTTCCCCTCTCCATGAATGATGGAGGATTGAGCCTTCAAGAGAAGACTGTTGGCTAATAAGAGGAACCACATGTAAAAACCAACTCCGTGAATGTACAAACCACAGCATAGAGACAGAAGATAAGATGTAATGTCAACAAGTGTCACTTCTCCAACAGTTCATGAATCCAATAACCAAATGCAAACATGCTAAGTTGGTTAAAATGCCAAGGAATATACCTACTTAAAAATTATCAGTGACCCCACAGAGAATTCAAATATATATATATATATATATATATATATATATAAACAAATGAAGCAAAAGTGTTCATTCAAGACACAAGAAATTCAGCAATTGGTTGTGATATTCTACAAAGATATAAAACATCTGCTGGGAGTGGAGGGATAAAAATCTTGAAAAGGAAAACCCAATAGATTAAATAACCAACAGAAATCATTATCACCTGAAAAATTGTATTGGAATATCAGAAATTAAAGATGTTATGAAGGAATTATTGCATTAAGATACCAATAAAGAAAATAGCCATCCTGTCCTATGGGAGGCCCAAAAAGCAGCTGACTGAGACCGATGCAAATACTTGCATCCAACCAATGGACTGAAATCAGAGACCCCTGTCTTAGAGTTAGGGAAAGACTGGAAGAAGCTGAGGAGGAGGGTGTCACCATAGGAGGACCAGCAGTCTCAACTAACCCAGACCCCTGAGATCTCTCAGACACTGAGACACCAACCAGGCAGCATACACCAGCTGATCTGAGGGCACCAACACATATACAGCAAAGGACTGTCTGATCTGACCTCCATGAAAGAAAACCTGCCTAAAACTAGAGAGGCTAGAGGCCCCAGGAAGGAGGAAGCTCTTGTGAGGTGGGGGTGGGATGACAGCCTCTTGGAGACTTGGGAGGAGAAATGGTGTGGGGAACTGTCAGAGGGTGCACTGGGAGGAGGATAATGTCTGGACTGTAAAAAGATTAAAAATAAATATAAAAAAGAAAAAGAGAAAAGAAATAGCCATCAAGAACTCTTGGACATGATTAAGAGCCCAAATGTATGACTGTTGTGGAAGTCAAGATGCAAACTGAAGGCACACACACATGATCAATGATATTATATTAGAAATGTTTTTTGAATTCTGGGGACGTTATTACCATAAAACTATAGAAGATATTTAGAATTGCAAATATAGATTAACATAACAAAGTCTCTCCAAATCAAACTCTAATTAAAATGCCAAGAATACAAAATAAAGAAAGAATGTAAAAGAGAAGCACCAAGTTGCTAACAAAGATAAAACCCAGTTAAGCAGACTACTTAGCAAAAACTCTAAGGGTCAAGAGTCCATGAGCTGAAGTATTTATAACCCTTTATACTTTATAAACAAAGTATCTGTCAATCATGGCTTCTATTTTTACAATACTTATCCTTTAAAATCAAGGAATAAACAAAGTCAGTCCATGACAATCAGAAACAAACAAAAATCTATAACCACAAGTCAGCATTGTAGAAGACAGAATAATAATAACACAGACATCAAAAGTAAAAAGATGTCAACAATCATGAACACTTGGAAAGAATAAATATCAATATGTGTAAACAAGTCACACAATAAACCATTATTAATTCAGCAAACAAACAAAACTCTAAGCTGAAGAAAGACAAATCATATAACTTTCTCATTCTCAATATAGTTAGTCTTTATCTTCAATTAGAAGACAAAGACCAGCTGAATGAATAAACTGTTTTAATCCATCATGATCCAAATATTTGCTGTCTTTAAGAAACTCTTCCCAGTCTCAAGAGTATACAGAGGATAAAGTGGGAGGGTGGAAAACAGAATGTCAGTGCTAGCTGCAGCAGCTAGACTCATGTGACAAAGCAGACTTAAAGCCAAAATTACTCAAAAGGTGTTAAGTGGGTCACTGTGTATTAACAATGAAACAAAGAAACACAAAGTTACCATGATCATAAGTATATATGCATCCTGAATGCTAATGTGTCAAGAAACACCACTGCACAAAGAGAGAAACAATACTTCTCAAATTAAATAAGTCTAAAATATGTCTAAGAAAAAAATGAGCTCTACAATTGAACTATAAAACATCCAAGACAGAGTTTGAAAACAGTACTATAAAATGAAAAGATATACTATGCTTATAATTTGACAGAATTAATATTACAAAAATCAACATATTATTAAAAGTTATCTATAAGCTCACTGTTATTCTATCAAAAATCTAATAATGTTCTTTATAGATATAAACAAAGCATTCCTAATATTCATGGAAAAGCACTAAAGATACTGAATACACAGTGCAGTCCTGAACAGAAAGACCATTGCTGGGAATAACACAGTACCTTCCTTAATAGAGCCATAGTTACAAAACTGCATGGTGCGTACACATAAAATACATGTGTAAAGCAGTAAAATAGAAAGAAGAGAACCCAGAAATAAGCCCACATAGACATAACCATCTACTCTTGACAACAGTGTCACAAACCGTAGAGGAAAACTGGATTTCCAATTCCACAGAGAAAACTGGCTATACCATCTTAATAAATGAATATTGGATTCCTACCTCTCAAACTGCACAATAATCATCTCAATAAGGACGAAAAACCTTACTGAAAGACTGAAAACATTAAACATAGTATAAGAAAAAAGCTTTCTAGATATAGACATTGGTAAACACTTGTGAAAAGAACTGTAATATCTCAAGAATTATTATCAAGAATGGATAAATGGGGTTACGGAGATTAAAAAACTTGTTAGGAATGAGAGAAACATCAGGGTGAAGAGACAATCTACAAAATGAAAGAAAAGCTTTGCAAGCTATTCTTCTAGTGGTATCCAAAAAAGATAAAGAATGCAAAAATGACGAATGAATAATCAAATTAATAAATGAGCAAATTAATCAGTAATACTTCTCAACAGAAGAAACAAATTGCTAATAAGTACATGAAAAATGTGAGGCATTTACTCACCATGGAAAATGCAAACAACAACCACATAGCGATCCCATCTTATTCTAACCACCTGCACCAAAAAGATATACTAACCAAAAGACAAATATTCATGAGGATCCCAGGAAAATTGAACATTTATACACTGTAGGGAGGATAATGTAGTGCAGACAATGTAAAAGTCAATATGGAGCCTCTCAAAATTAACAGTAGAACTGCCACACGGTCCTGCTCCAGCTCAACTGTTAGTTATATAGCTAAAAATAATTACAGTCAGCACACCAAGTAGGAATCTGTCTATGCATGCTCATTTCAGTATTATTTCCAGTAGCCAATCTGTGACATCACCTTAAATGTCCATCAAAGAATAAATTGCTAAAGATACTATGGGATATACATGCAGTCTTATCCAATAATTGAAGAAGAACAAATCAAGGTTTGGTAATTGGCTCAGGCAGTAAATAACTTGCTGCACAAATATGAGAAGTCAGGTGGCTCAGAAGCCATGTGAAAAGCAGACTGAGGTAGTACGTGCCTATAAAACCAGTTCTTAGGAGGCAGAGACAGGAGGATGCCTGGGCTTGTTGGCCAACCCATATATAGCTGAGTTGATGACCTTCTGATTTAGTGAGAGATTTTGCTCTACAATTGAAAATGGAAAGTAATAGAGGAAGACACTCGACATTAACATCTGAGCTGCACATATGTGTGCACACACATGCATGTGAGCACACATACTATATACACACTTGTACACACAAAAAAGGAACAAAGTCTTGACATTTGCAAGAAGGTAAATAGAACTGAAGATCATGATATTAACTAAGCTCTTCAGTAGCAAGTTGTTTCTCTTGTGTCAGATTGATAATATTTTTAAGAGACATAAGAAGAAAACAAATATGGTGGAACAGGAAGAGGAGGAGAATAAGACAGGATAGTAGAGGGGAAATGCACTCAAAATACATTATATTCATGCAAGAAAAGGTCATAGTAAAACCCACTGTTTTTTTTACAATTATTGGACACTAATAAAAATGGGGAAGATACCCTGTAGTTAATAATTCCAAGTAAACTCTATATCATATTAAAAGTAAATTTGACAAAGGAGCCAAAACCATCAAATGGAAAAAAGATAGCATTTTTAGCAAATGGTGCTGGTTCAACTGGAGGTCAACATGTAGAAGAATGCGGATCAGGTAGAATATTTTGAAGGGTGTTTTTAAAGACAGAAGGAGATGAAGGGGATTGCAACCCCCAAGGGAAGAACAGTAAAATCAACTAATCAGAGCTCCCAGGGACTAAACCACCAACCGAAGAGTATGTATGGTTGGGTCCATGTCTCCAACTACATAGATAACAGAGGATGGCTTCATCTGTCATCAGTGGGAGGGAAGGCCCTTGGTCTTGTGGAGGCTTGATACCCCAGTGTAGGAGAATACTAGGGCAGTGAGGCAGGAGTGGGTGGGTGGGTGGAGGAGCAGTCTCTTAGAGGCAAAGGGGAGAGGGAATACCAGGAAGGGGGACAACATTTGAATTGTAAATAAATTAAAATAATCAATAAAAAAGTCTAATAGAGTAGCTGCTAATAACATGTGGCTCTTTAATGCATATTAACCAAAGGAACACAGTTTGAAAATTCATTTTCCTGTTCATGCTCGCCACATCATCCATCATCACAGGAAGTTCTACTAGAGTACCTGAGTGGCCTGAGAAGGTATTGATAAAAATATACTATTCTTTCAAGTAAGTCTATAACTTAATTTTGTTAATTGCCTAGCTTTGAATATGTATCCAGAAAAAAATAGAAAAATTTAAAAAACTGTATTTAGAAAAATTTATAACTAAAAATTTTATATATAAGTACTAAAAACAAAATTAACTTCTGTAGTTTTTATCGTTCATTGAATTTATTAAAAACCCAAGAGTTTGTAGTAGTTTAATTTATTCCATCTATTTAGGTGTATACATGCATATGGGTACGCTGTGGCAAGCACATAGAGATCAGAAAACCCATTACAGAGGTCAATCCTATGCTCTACCAAGTGGGTTCCAGAGACTGAGGCTAGGTCATCAGTCTCTAGGGAAAATGACTTTATCCAGTAAGCCAGCTCTGGTCCCTAATGTTCCCAGTACTTTAGAGACATTTTTACTGCAGTTTTAACTCTATAAAATATCATTCTAATCATGCATACCTGATAAGGGGCATTGTCCTGTTCAGCGTTAATAAAGACAAGCCACAAAAAAATGTATAATTTTTTTCAGTTAGGAATAACAACTGTTTTCTGAGATTCTCTCTATAAGGTAAATCCTCCTTTGTTTCTTTGTTTCTCGGTTTTATGCACTAGAATTTGAACCCAGGGTTTGAGTTGGCAGAACAAGTGCTGTATGACAGGGTTAATGCCTACCTCCTTTTTTTAATGGTGATTTTTCTCAAAATGCCAAACCAAAAAACAAAACAATACAAAAAACTAATTAGGACAAATTACACATGCATGCATAAACACACACACATACATATGTACACACACATACACACACATATACATATACATATGTGTGTGTATGTGTTTATGTATCTATGCATTGGAAGTTTTTATTGGAATGTTCAATAATGATACATCATCTTGTACTTTTTGGTAATTCAAATAGAGTTGAACTGAAACATTCATCTGAATTCTATATAAAAAATGCAACTATTAATCAGATTGATTTCCCCAATGAAAAGTAATTTTCAAAGTTATTTTCAGCATGTGAAGTTCTAAATCTAGTTCAACCTTTTCAAGATAATATATTTTATGAACTTTTAGATGGTTTAAAGCATTGCCTAACCTAGATATACGCATTTACGAATGTAGTCCATCATCTATCCACTGAAGGAAATCTTATGGGTTTTCTACCTAGAATTGCATTAGTAATTAAAGGGTACACATGTCTCCATTTTTTATGCACTATCTAAAATTCTATGTTTCATTTCAGTGTTTAAAAAGAAAAGAATAACCTTTCCAGCAACCACACAAAATAATGAGTTTTACTATAGTAATGCAGAAACTGGAGAGACATTAGAGCAGCCGACCATGGTGAGGAGTACAGGATGCATCATGCTAATGGAGAAATAAAGCCTTCTTTTAAGTATGAAAAGCCAGATATGGCTTCCCACATGACTGGTAGATAACTTTTTTAAAAAATTCTTGATGGCCTGTACAAAGCTGAAGTCCAAGTGGATCAAGGACCTCCACATCAAACCAGACACACTCAAACTAATAGAAGAAAAACTAGGGAAGCATCTGGAACACATGGGCACTGGAAAAAATTTCCTGAACAAAACGCCAATGGCTTATGCTCTAAGATCAAGAATCGACAAATGGGATCTCATAAAACTACAAAGCTTCTGTAAGGCAAAGGACACTGTGGTTAGGACAAAACGGCAACCAACAGATTGGAAAAAGATCTTTACCAATCCTACAACAGATAGAGGGCTTATATGGAAAATATACAAAGAACTCAAGAAGTTAGACCGCAGGGAGACAAATAACCCTATTAAAAAATGGGGTTCAGAGCTAAACAAAGAATTCACAGCTGAGGAATGCCGAATGGCTGAGAAACACCTAAAGAAATGTTCAACATCTTTAGTCATCAGGGAAATGCAAATCAAAACAACCCTGAGATTTCACCTCACACCAGTGAGAATGGCTAAGATCAAAAACTCAGGTGACAGCAAATGCTGGCGAGGATGCGGAGAAAGAGGAACACTCCTCCATTGTTGGTGGGGTTGCAGACTGGTACAACCATTCTGGAAATCAGTCTGGAGGTTCCTCAGAAAATTGGACATTGAACTGCCTGAGGATCCAGCTATACCTCTCTTGGGCATATACCCAAAAGATGCCCCAACATATAAAAAAGACACGTGCTCCACTATGTTTATCGCAGCCTTATTTATAATAGCCAGAAGCTGGAAAGAACCCAGATGCCCTTCAACAGAGGAATGGATACAGAAAATGTGGTACATCTACACAATGGAATATTACTCAGCTATCAAAAACAACGAGTTTATGAAATTCGTAGGCAAATGGTTGGAACTGGAAAATATCATCCTGAGTGAGCTAACCCAATCACAGAAAGACATACATGGTATGCACTCATTGATAAGTGGCTATTAGCTCAGATGCTTGAATTACCCTAGATGCCTAGAACAAATGAAACACAAGACGGATGATCAAAATGTGAATGCTTCACTCCTTCTTTAAAAGGGGAACAAGAATACCCTTGGCAGGGAAGAGAGAGGCAAAGATTAAAACAGAGACTGAAGGAACACCCATTCAGAGCCTGCCCCACATGTGGCCCATACACATAGAGCTACCCAATTAGACAAGATGGATGAAGCAAAGAAGTGCAGACCGACAGGAGCCGGATGTAGATCGATTCGGAGAGACACAGCCAGAATACAGCAAATACAGAGGCGAATGCCAGCAGCAAACCACTGAACTGAGAATAGGACCCCTGTTGAAGGAATCAGAGAAAGAACTGGAAGAGCTTGAAGGGGCTCGAGACCCCATATGTACAACAATGCCAAGCAACCAGAGCTTCCAGGGACTAAGCCACTACCTAAAAGACTATACATGGACTGACCCTGGACTCTGACCTCATAGGTAGCAATGAATATCCTAGTAAGAGCACCAGTGGAAGGGAAGCCCTGGGTCCTGCTAAGACTGAACCCCAGTGAACTAGACTGTCGGGGGAGGGGGCAATGGGGGGGGAGGGTGGGGAGGGGAACACCCATAAGGAAGGGGGGGAGGGAAGGGGATGTTGCCCGAAACCGGGAAAGGAATAACACCGAAATGTATATAAGAAATATTCAAGTTAATAAAAAAAAAAAAAAAAAAGAAAAAAAAATTCTTGATGGGGTTTTTTTATTTTGTTTTGCTTGTTTGTTTTGTTGTTGTTGGTGGTGGTGGTGGTTTTTCTTTGGGGGGGGGTGTCTATTCCAGATGTTTTAATGTGTGATTATAGAGCAAAAGTTGGATGTTGCTAATCACAAACATTAGGACAATGAATGCTATTCAAAGTCTGCAGGTGGATTCTAAAGTGATTTTTTTTTAAATAATTGCTCATCTTTTCTAAATTCAATTATCTCAAAAAAATGTCCAAGGATGTGTATAATTATGCTGCTTATTTTATCTATCATTTATTCCAATTATGAGTTCTCTTCTATGTGTGTGTGCATGTATATGTGTGTATGTGTGTGCACATACATGGATGTGTGGAGAAGAGATACTGATGTTAGCTATCTTTCTCTACCGAGCTCACCTTGTGTTTTGAGACTGTCACTCCCTGAACCTTCAGTTTACCCATTTGGTTTATGGCTGCCAGTGAATTCCAGGGACCTGCCTGTCTCTGCCTTCCCAGCACTGGTGTTAGAAAGCTTTTTTTTAATTAATCATTTTATTTGCCTATATTTCAAATGATATCCCCCTTCCCAGTTATTCATCCACACCCCCTATCCTGTACCCTCCCCTTTACCCCCTCCCTTTTGTGTCTATGAGTGTGTTCCTTCACCCATTCGCAGACTCCCACCTCACTGCTCTAGCATTCCCCTACTTTGAGGCATCAAGCCTCCACAGATCCAAGAGCCCCCCCCCATCCTCTGCTACACATGCTACATATGCATCTGGAGCCATGGGTGCCTCCATGTGTACTCTTTAGTTGGTGGTTTAGTTCCTGAGAGTTCAGTCCCTCCCCTAGCTCTTCCACTGCAGTCCTGGGCCCAGTCTGATAGTTGGCTATGAGTATCTGCATCTTTATATGTCAGGTGCTGGTAGAACCCTCAGGGAACCACCATACCAGGCTTCTGTCAGCAAGCACTTCTTGAATAGGGCTGGGTTTAGAAAGCTTTTTATGTGGGTTCCAGGGTTCTGATCTCTGCTTCTCGGGTATGTGTTGCAGGCACTTTACAGACTGTCCAATCTCTCCATCTCCATGAAGAATTATCTTTATAAAATTTATAACATAAACTATCTTACATCACCAACAATAGTCAATTATTTATTGTCCATATACATTTAGGGAGGAGTTTCTTTGGTTTGTCTAATTCTTTTAGGCTCTTCTTAGTAATAATATTACCAATTATAAACTCATTATGGTATCATTTAATGTAGTTATATATATGAACTGTTTTTTGGTCTTATCAACAATCCCTTGCAGTCAGTAAACCTAATTAGGAAAGTTCAAATCCTAGTAGCATGGAGCTCCATAGATCACCAGGGAACTCTTACTTCTCAGAGTCCTAATGTTTCTCTGTACCTTCTTATAATAGGAGGTTTTATAAACCTATAGCTCGCTATAAATTCCTAGCCTCCTCAACGTTTCTAAAGCACACTATTTTCATGTGGTCCAAATATGGCTTACTCATTATAGAGACTCTATAGCTTCACGTAGAAATACTTAGCATCCTACTTCTGGGGAATGCCTGACTAAACTATCTTAAACATTCAAACTATTACACAGAGCCAGTTAAAGCAGGGAAGTATAAATTAATTAGTTAATTAGTTAATTAATTAATTAATTAACTCACTAACGAATGAACAAACAAGACGGTAAGAGTCAAATTTTCAGACTAACATAATTCCGAGTTCTAAATAGCTCTGGATATACCAAGAAATATTAGTTGTCAGTCATTCATGGAGGTCTTTTTAAAGTCAAAATATAACACCCTCTAACCTGTTATCTGAAATTTATTCAATCATCTGAAAAATAGGACTTCTTTTGGCATTTCACTTTCTTCTGTTTAAAATCAAAAATGTTGACCCATTTACCATGGAGATACATGAGAAATGATGCAAATTCAGGATGGAGGTGGGATAAAGTAGTACAAAATATTCAAGGGCTTTCACCATCTGGTCCCAATGTAACTCCTAATTACTTTCCATTAGTGCCCATTCTGTCCTGTAATATATTGTGATTCCTTTGCTCAAAGAGGCCCATGGCTGTGTTTTAAATATCTTCTCCTCTAAGTACTTCTTTTATACCTGTCTCTTTATCTGTAAGACAATAAGCCTGACTAGTTTGTCAAAAGGATTGGCTTAATAATACCTACAAATATATGAAGTATATACAAATCAGTGATGGACTCTAGAGCCTTGAGTGTTCATAAAACCTTCACTATTACCAAAATGGGGAAAAAATCTCAGATATGTTGATTTTAATGGAGTAACTAGTCCCACCCCACAAAATACTTCCTTATTCTTAGGTTTAAAAATCATGAACACAGACTTCACTTGAATTATTACAAAATATAATCATCTGGCACATGCCCATGACACCAACCTTTGGTGGTGGAGGCAGACTTGGTAAGGAGTTACAGGCTGCCTAAACTACAGGGTGAGTTCAGGGCAACCCTGATTCATGAGACTGTCTCAAACAGCCAAAATTAAATTTAAATAAAGGAAATTAATCCACAAGAACTTCTGTAATAGGCTTTGGTATCCTAGGGGTTTATAAATGATATTTCAAATATCTCATTAATATTCAACAAAAGCATGCTGATTGGTTTCCTGCATGGTATGTAAAAGTCAACTCCATTTGATGTGAGAAGCATTTAGCAATGAAGACTGCAGGAGCAAGTCAAAAGTTTCCTCCAAGGGAGTCTCACTGGCAAAACAAACTACTCTTTTATGTTGCTGATATTGTCTGGTTGTTTTGTTTTATATTCAATTCATCCTTAACTCCTCCCTTCACTCTTCCCAGTCCTTCTCTTCACTCCTCCCAGAGTCCCTATCACTACCACAACCATCCTCTTCCCCAAACCCACTCCTCTTTTTCCCTTCAGAAAAGTAGAGTCTTCCCAGGGATATCCACTAAACATGGCATATCAAGATACAATAAGAGTAAGTACAAACCATCATATTAACCCAATAGGAAGAAAAAAGTCCCAAGACCAGATGAAAGAGTCAGATACAACCCCCACTTCCATAGTTAGGATTCCCACCAAAACACCATGATAATAACCATAACATATACGCAGATATAACTCATGCAGTCTCCATGATTGCTACTTTGTTCTCTGTGAACCCCAGTAAAACCATTACTTGATACCTCCTGGTATCTGGATCCCTCTGGTTTCTACAATTCTTTCTCCTCTCCTCTTTGGGGTTCCCTAAGCTCCAAGCAGAGGGACCTGATGGAGATCTCCAATTTGGACAGTGTGTCCACTTGATATTTAACTGTGGACATCTACATCTGCTCCCATCAATTGGCAGAAGGCTTTCTGATGGGGATTGGGTCAGGCAGCAATCTATGACTATATAAGAATATCAGTAAATATCATTTACTGATGTTTTTCTATCCTAAGTCTCTAGGACCTAGCCAGCCTCCAGTTCTTGGTCATCCATACATGGGTTTGTAGCTTGTACTTCAAATTAGATTAATCTTGATTGACCAGTCCCACAAGTTCTGCTACAACATTGTCCCAGCACTTCTTATAGGCAGGGAAGATTTTAGGTGGAAGGTTTAATGCCTGGGTTAGTGTCCCAGTTCCACCACTGGAAGCCTTTCCTAGTTGCAGAATGGCTGAATCAGGTATTAGTCCTCCATCACTAGCAGTCCTTGCTAGGGTCACCCTGGAAAGATCCTGGGAGTTTCTATTGAATTTCTTTCTCTCTCTCTTTCTCTCTCTCTCTCTCTCTCTCTCTCTCTCTCTCTCTCTCACACACACACACACACACACACACACACACACACACTCACACCACCACTACCACCACCACTACTACCACCACCACTACTACCACCACCACCATCAATGCCCTCCAACTCTGGTCATCTCTCCACATACTCCCTTAGGTGCTTGACCAGCAGGAGACGGTCAACAAACAAAATCAACAATATCTTTGTTCACACAAGTTCCTCATCTCACAATATTGTGTCAGGATTTTTTTTAATTTTTATTTATTTATTTATTTATTTATTTATTTATTTATTTATTTATTTCTTCTCTCTTTCTACCATGCTGTTCCTTTGCATATATGTTATAGCTTCAACCATAGTGTTTGTATGGGATTCTTGAATGTACAAATGAATGGGTCTTTGTTTTTTGTGCCTTCTCTTGAGCCTGTTTGCTTTTGGGTTCTTTGTTTTGCCCAATTCCAGTGCATTCATTTTTCTTTATACTATTATATTTTATCCTTAGACCCAGGTTTGTTTTTCTAATAAGAAACACAAAGGGATATATCTGGATGGGAGGTGAAGTGAGGAGAAACTAGGAATAGAAGGCAGGGAGACCATACTCAGAATATATTATATGAGAAAAAAATCTATTTTGAATAAGAAAGGGGTCAGAAAATGTAAATCTCTATACTTATGTAATACAAAATTCAACCTTGTATTATACCACAAAGAAGAAAATATATAAAAGGTGAAATTAATGGGCAAATATAGAAATTTAAATGTCACATACACTCCAGGATAATGTTTTCCCACCCAAATTCCCCACTTCTCCGTCACATCTTTATTATTAAACTAAAATTATCACATAATTATTGACTTTGGATCTCAAATGTGATCCTTCTGCATCACCACACCCTCACTGTAAAAGGGCTGAAGCACCACATATTGCTGTTAAAAAGAAATTTTCAGTACATACATTCGTTAAAATCGAACATAGTCTAATGGAATATTTGTCTGCATGAATCCCATCACTTTTTATTGCTTATTTTTAACATCTTATAATTAATAAGGATTCTACATCCAATGAATTACTAATCCACTCATAACACATCGTTGAGCACTTAATAAATACAAGTAATGAACTCAGTGGACAGTGTAAACACTAAGGGAGATCATAGTCAATTATAGAAGCTAAGTATTTTTTGAGTATTTTAAGAAAGAAGAGTACCTGTGTTTGGCCTCCAAGAATACTTAGTTTGAGTATAACTTACTACACTTTCTCTAAAGTTGAACATTAATTAACATGAAATTAGATGTGAAATGCAAAAGATGAAAGAAAATAGAATACAGAAGACATTGAGCTCTTTGAGCCTTTTATATTTTGCTTATGTCCTGGTAGACAATGTGGCAAGGGACTGTGAGATGATTGAAAATAATCACCCTTTCGTCACAGTATTAAAAAAGAACTGCTTAGCTTATAAGGCAAAGGGACCAACAAAAAATAATAATTGAAAAACTTTCTTAATAAGTTGGGAGTGGAACGTATTACGTGGAACACTCATGCTTAAGTTTGGGTGACTCTGCCTGTATGGAATTTCCAGTCTTATAATAGTTTCCAGGCAAATGAAGTCAGCATTTGATCCTGAGCAGAGGCTCTACGTAAAGCAGGAGCTCTGCGCTACCCGAGTTGTGGCTTATTTTGATTGATATGAACTACGAGGCCTTTTATAGTTTCAGCACAAGAGAGCCCAGTTTTGCCCTTCTAAGGTCCTCTCTGGACCAGGCTTGCCTTTCTAATCTCTGAGCCATGGCCTCTACAATGACTATATATAGCTATTATAGGTCTTACCTATGGTGATTTGGACATGGGTGTCCTGCAATAGCTTTGAATATGACAAACATATTTGAAGATTACATGCCATAATGCCGGTGTGCATAGCTGTGCAAGTGGGATCTTCTGTATGACTCTGCTGTCTGTACAGGTTTTGTTTGGTTTTGTTCTTTTGTTTGTTTGTTTGTCTACGTTGCAGGCATTTACGTCCTATGAGTTATTACATGAAAACATTTCAGGGAAAAAATTCCAACCACAATTTTAGAGTCAACTTCAGTCCATCTTAGGGGTACTGGTCTTATATACACTTGGTTGCTTCTCAAACTTGCTATTGTTCAGTTACTCTGGAAGCTACCCATCAAAACCAACAGTTCATCTGGCTGCTCTGGGTGCTGTCAGGCAATGTGTGTTTCCTCTAATAAACTTTGAATTCATCAACTCATTCCCCTTTATAATCTGTTTCTTACATGAAAAGTGAACTATTACCTACTATAACTTCCCATATAACTCCTGTATACTTAAAAACTTAACAAACAGAATTTTGTCTTATCTTAAAGGACACACCAAGTGTGTAAGGGAAAAAAAAAACTGACTTAAGACCATAGAGTCTTGGTGTGTGTGATTCAGTCCTGTGTACACATAGGTCCTCAGCAAACAGGTGATATAAAACTCGAAAATGACGCAAGCCCAGTGATCTCACTCTGTGGGGTTATCAGCACTCAGCCGTCCTTCTTGGTGGAGAATCCTCATTAGGAATGATCTATAAGCTTCTCCACAAATTGAGGACCTATCTGTGTGGCCTTCTTTTGATCCAGGAAGTAAAAATAATTAGCATATCCTAATTTGACCAAAATAAGGTGATCAAAGAAATAAAAATTACATTCCCTGCTTGTCAAAAAATAAGTGTAGCGATTGGTAATTAGAACAAAAGACACAATAATTTTTGTGTCTTTGGTACCATGAGCAAAAGATTCTAAGGATAAGACTCTGCAGGAGTTTTGCTTTGTTTTGTTTTGTTTTTTCTTGACATGAAACTGCAGGTCAAGGATCTTCTCGTTGAGATGATAATTCATGGCTTTATAACAGGGCAGACGAAGCGCAGCTTAACTGAGCAGTACTTTTGCCAAGACATAAAGCAGTCACTCTTCGCCATTAAGGTGAGAAAAATTAAACAAAACCCTGTTTGAACAAGAATACCCTTGGCAGGGAATAGGGAGGCAAGATTTAGAACTGAGGCAGAAGGAACACCGATTCAGAGCCTGCCCCACATGTGGCCCATACATATACAGCCACCAAACTAGATAAGATGGATGAAGCAAAGAAGTGCAGGCTGACAGGAACCGGATGTAGATCTCTCCTGAGAGACACACCCAGAATACAGCAAATACATAGGCGAATGCCGGCAGCAAACCACTGAACTGAGAACGGTACTCCCATTGAAGGAATCAGAGAAAGGACTGGAAGAGCTTGAAGGGGCTCGAGACCCCATATGAACAACAATGCCAACCAACTAGAGCTTTCAGGGACTAAGCCACTACCCAAAGACTATATACATGGACTGACCCTGGGCTCCAACCTCATAGGTATCAATGAATAGCCTAGTAAGAGCACCAGTGGAAGGGGAAGTCCTTGGTCCTGCCAAGACTGAACCCCCCAGTGAGCGTGATTGTTGGGGGGAGGGTTGTAATGGGGGGAGGATGGGGAGGGGAAGCATATAGAAGGGGAGGCAGAGGAGTTAGGGGGATGTTGGCCTGGAAACCTGGAAGAGGAATAACAATCGAAATGTAAATAAGAAATACTCAAGTTAATAAAGATTTAAAAAAAAGAAAAAAAAAGAAAAAAAACCAAACCCTGTTCTAAGAGTACAGGCGGAAATAACCTCAGACGTTTGTGTAACTAAAAGAAAATTATTTGCTAAGTAATTTTAATGTTCTTTTTATTCCTACCAGTACTGAAACATGTGTTAAAGGAGTGAGTGCGGCTTGTTCTGATTCCATGCGTAAAATGCTTGTTAAATTATAATTATGGTTGTTCACTAATTTGAAGAAAACCTTACTAATTCCTCCTTAGGTTAAAAAAAAAACCTCTATTGGAAGATTATAAGTTTAATTACTCCGATTACAAAATAATTTCTTGTAAATTAATCTCTAAATGATAGAAATGTATGAAAGAAGCATACTAATATATCTAACCTAAAAATAAACAGAAAATTAAAGGTATACGTAAATGAACACTGATTAATTGCAGAGAATAGTATGAATTAAGCTTTGGTCCAATGGCATACCAATATATTTCCAGGTGTTGTGGACTGGAAGCAGGGTTTTTTCTACACAACAGGGAAGATAAAACATAATTTCAACTCTGATTGTTACATTTTCTAATACTCTTTTCCCTATCCAACCAGAGATTTACCAAATCTAAAAAGCTGACAGACAGAACAGAGCATTAGCTCACATAAAGACCAACCTTCTGAAATTCAACATACTGAAATTATACAGTCAGAACAGAGATAGAATTTTAGAAGTTATAAAGAAATTTTATTAAACACAACCATGGAATTTGAATTTCCACATTTGGTGGTGGGAAGGTCTACAGTCCTAATTTCAATGATAAAGTATCCTTTTACTGGATTTTTTTATTTACATTTCAAATGTCATTTCCTTTCCCTGTTTCCCAGACATTAGCCCCCTACCCCACCCTCTCCCCTTCTTCTATAACAGTGTTCCCCTCCCATCCACCCCCCTTCCCACCCACCCACCCCCTGATATTCCCCTACACTGGGGCAGCAAAGCTGGTTTCTTTTACCTGTCCTTCAAATCAATTGAGCTTTGTGGCTTTGTGGCTTATAACTCTTAGACACACTTTCCAAGACTCCATATGTTCATACCACCTTCCAAGTCTTTCACTTTACATCTGAAAGAGGAGTTAGTTTACCTCTCATTTCCTAGTAGGATAGTCTTCATTCCACCCAAACTGGATCAGTGACTATTCCATAGTAGAAAAGACTACACCATACCTGGAAAGATGATTCAGTTCATACAAGCCCCACCATGCAAATATGGGTACCTAAGTTCCAACTTCAACACCCATGCAAAAATTCAGGTACCGAAGCACAAAACTGTGATCCCAGCCTAGGAGAAAGAAAGACAGCAAGATCCCTGAGGATTCCTGGTCAACGAGTCTAGTTGAACTGTGAACATCAAATTCTGTGAGAGACCCCGTCTACCTTGAACCTACACAAACAGGTACTAATACATTCACACACTCACGCGTACATATGTGAACACATGAATACACATACACAAAAGGCCACATCTGCATTTTTCAGTGATAATAAAAACAACTGACATCATGTAACAGGACAAAGAGACAAATTTTTAATAAGAGAAAATTTAAGAAAAACTATACAAGTAAGATCTAAAAGTGTTGTGAGATGAAAATTTTCTTCACTTGGAATTCAGTAGGTTTTAAAATTTCACTTTGAAATCTTTCTTCTCCCTGCCTTCTATCTCATTACATTCATAAATTATATTATATAGATTCTTACTGTAGAAGCCTTTTAGCAGTTCCCCTTGTCTTTGATATTTCCTTCTATCCTCCACAGTGCAGACAGGATCAAATATTCAAACAGAACTAGGCTTTCTATTTCTCTACATCCCCACTTGAATCTGCATTTAGTCTTCTTTGGTGTCTGCATTACATTCTAGAGCCAAGCAATCAAGTCCAAGATGTCACAGCTGTGGCCTTGGATCATCTGTCCAGCTGAAGTGGTAAATCTCATGGCAGCCACATTCCACCAGGCAATGGACCTGTCTCAGAAACACTGGGTCCTCTTGTGGATTCAGAATTCTCTGCCACTTGGCTCTCATCCTACAAAATAGGAATTTTTTTTTTACTCTTCAAGACTCCCGCAGACAGTACGTGTTGTTGCATCTAATTTTATCTTTTATAAGCATTCTTATGATAGTATTTTACCAAGCTTAAAGTGCAAGTGGTATTCAATAAGCTACTATTTGTGGCCATTTGATGGTCTTATCACCTTCCTCCTGAACTGCTTTCAATATTCATTTGGAAATATTTGAAGGCAAATGGTTTCCTGTGTACTTTCCTGTACTTACCTTATTAGATATTGCCTGCTTATTTAGCTGTTCACTACTTGTAGACTGTTTTTGTCATTAACAGTAGGACAAGCTACCCCCATATTTTCCAAAAGCATGGATCACTCATTTTCTCCTTCAGACACCTCCAGTCCAAATCTCTAGGGGAAGGTGTCATTCCTAATCATATTTTCCCTTAGGAAAGTTTACATTTACCAAATTATGATAATCTTAGAAAATAGTATGAAATCTTACATGCAAAATTGTGTCAAGACTTCAGGAATAACACAATTAACTTTATCTTAGATAGGATGAGTCAGTATTTTATCTGAATATTAAGTTAAAGTTAAAATAAAACATTGAGAATCATCTAAGCATTACTCAGGATAAATTATTGAACACAGTAAAGGGCATGCTGTTGGCTAATGCACCATTTATGTTAAGCTAAAAGAGAGAGAACAAGTACTAGGAAAGAGAGACACATTGACTTACAGAGATGAGTGGATCCCTGACTGTTTCTATTGCAACTGCTGATTACCTAGTACATCCGTGATTTATTTCTGTTGCTATGGTTATCTTTCTTATCTCTGCAAGGCAGAGGAACATACCTATGGGCCTATTTGTAGCCATCCACAAGCCTAATTCAGAATTCACCATGAAGGCTAAAGGTAGATGCAGCCCTTATAGTCTATGCTCAGTGATAGGACAGATGGCCAAACACTGCTGCTGAAATCCTTCCTGGTATACCACCATTTAAAGTAGCTGTGAATGTTATCTTAAATTTCTATTGATGATTCCATGAGCTTTCTTTCTCAAGAACAATGTGTACATTTTAACACATCGAGACATCACTAATAGAATAGACCTAGCAAACTAATAGACAAAAATACAGTAATAAAAAACATATTTGCTAGAGAAGACCGCAAAGGAGGGAAAAAAGAGTAGATTGCTACAAAAATAAGTAAGGATATACTTAAACACAAATATTACTTTCATTTCACTGAAAAGAATGGACTGGTGAAGTACTCTAAATAAAATATAAGAAATTTCCTGAACAATGATTAAGAAAGAAATTAAGAGAGAATGGTTTTTAGTCGTAGGTTTAAATAAAACTGAAAGAACTATAACTGAGGGGGCTAAGAGGAAAATTCCAGAATATGAGTGCTCACTCTGAATAATCAGAGCCGTCTCAAATAAATATGACAGGGAAGCACCTCTGGGTCTTAGAGAAACCAAGACAAGACAGCCCACAATGAAGCAAAAAACAGTGAGGATCAGAACAGAAACTAAGGAAATGGAGCCCAAAAGAACAATAAACACAACAACAAGTTGGATCTTAAAAACAGAAAAGAAAAAGGTTAGCAAGCCCCTGCCCAGTATAACCAAAAGGAATGAAGCAGAGAAAGGACTCAAATTAACAAAACCAGAGATAAGTGGGGAGAAGTTACAACAAATGCCAATGAAATTCAGAGAATCGTTATGGATTACCTTGAAAATGTATTAATGAATCTGCATAATTCATGAGAAATTGATGCATTCCTATATGCATATGACCTACACAGTTAAAAGAACAACAATTTAAAGACACCAATAATAATCAATGTCACAGAAATAGTAATGAAAATCACTCAAGAAATAAAATTATGAGGCCAGGTGGATTCATCGCTGAATACCACCAAACCGTTGAAGAATTCAAAGGTCAACATAATGATCATAAACCAGGAAGGAAGACATAACCAAACTTACTACATGATGCCACTACATCTTGATAGCAAAACTAGATAAGAATACACAAAAAAGGAAAAGTCAAATCAGAGAAAAACACAGATTAACCTAATCCCAAAAATTCTCAATAAAATAACTTAAAAACTGAAGTCAAGAACACATTGGTATCATCAGCATGACTAAGTTACTTTTACTCCAGGGATGTAAGGGGAGTAAATATGTATAAACATTTAAGTATAATGCAGTATAAGAACAGACTCGAGGAAGGAAAGAAGTCTCTTAATCATCTTAATAGGAGCAGAAAAGACCTTTGACACAGTGAAACATCCCTTAAATATAAACAAACAAACAAACAAGGACCTGAAGACGCTAACCTGTGGGCAACAGAGTTTCAAAGATGCTCCAGCAGGAGATAGTTCTTGTTCTTCCACCATTTCCTTCCATCAAGTAACGTTCCCAAGGATACCGTGCTTGGAGAACCATCTCCATAATGTATTAGACTATCTGAACTTAAGAGATACCAACATGCTTCTTAACTCCTATGACCTTCTGTTTGGACAAGTAGTAACTAGTAACAACTAATTGAATTTCCTATATTTTCTATAGATGGCATCTATGATTAGATTTATAGATGATGATTTGGGAATCTCTCACATAAAGTTTTATGTGAAAATAAAAATATTAAACTCATTAGTACTACAAGTGGCTTAAGGATCTAAGTATCTAAAGACATTTTGCCAAGCCATTACATAGTTAAGTCTTTTTTTATTGGATATTTTATTTATTCACATTTAAAATGTTATCCCCTTTCCCGGTTTCCCCTCCACAAACCCCCTATTCCATTCCCCCTCACGCTGCTTCTATGAGGCTATTCCCCCACCCACCCACTCACCCACTTCCACCTCACTGTCCTGGCATTCCCCTATACTGGGGCACTGAGCCTCCACAGGGCCAAGGGCCTCTCTTCCCCTCTATGCCAGATAAGGCCATCCTCTACTACATATACAGCTGGAGCCATGGGTCCCTCCATGTGTACTCTTTGGTTAGTTTAGTCCCTGAGAGCTCAGGGGGTCTGGTTGGTTGATACTGTTTTCCTTCCTATGGGGTTGCAAACCCCTTCAGCTCCTTTACTCATTTCTCTAACTCCTCCATTGGGGTCCCCCTGCTCACTCTGATGATTGGCTGTGAGCATTCACATCTGTGTTTGTCAGGCTCTGGCAGTCTCTCAGGTGACAGCTATATCAGGCTCCTGTCAACAAGCACTTCTTGGCATCTGCAATAGTGTTTGAGTTTGGTATCTGTATATGGGATGAATCCCAATTTGGGGCAGACTCTGGATGGACTTTCTTTCAGTCTCTGCTCCACTCTTTGTCCCTGTATTTCCTTTAGACAGGAACAATTCTGGGTTAAAAATTTGGAGATAAGTGGGTGGCCCCATCCCCCAAACAAGGGCCTTGCCTAACCTCTGGATATGGTCTATTCTCCATTTACTGCATGATACCTTTAAAGAGCACAGCAGACGTACAGAGACTTTCAGCAAAACAGAAGGTTATTTATCAATCTTTAAGATTTTTACAATTTATTTATTTTGTGTGTGCACATGTGTGGACACATGTGTGAAGGTAAGAGGACATTGTTCAGGAATCTGTTCTCTCTTTCCACTATGTGGGTTCCAGGGATCAAATTCAAGTCATCATGCTTACTAGCCAAGTACCCTTACCCAAAAAGCCATCTCTCTGGCTCAAGGTTATTTTAAACTAATCAATCTATAGAAAAAAATGCTGATATAGTGAGGAAACCTTTAACTATGGAAAATAAAACTAATCTTTTAAAATTAAAATCTCAAGTTAGAATGCAAAGTAACAGGTTTCATTGTGAAAGTTTCATACATATTCATCATCATAGTTTTTCTCATTTATTTCCACTTTTAAACCCCCAAAATAAAACAGAAAAGCAACTTAGTGCCAACGACTTTTAAAAATAAACTATCAGATTCAGGAATTGAGAAACTTAAAAAACTGTTTTTGTTCACTTGATATAGAATTAATATGCCTTCCCAGTGAGAAACTGCTCCACACACTTATAGGTTAATAAAAGAAAAGAAATATCGCGTGCCCAGCTCTGGCTGGTGCTCAAAGAGGAGCCAATCACAAATGGAAGATTTTACTAATTTACATGTATCACAGGCCTATGCATTCCATGCATACGTTCATCCTTAAATCTCTTTTAGGTTCTGGTGCCACTTTGGACAATTTAAATACACACACACACACACACACACACACACACACACACACACACACACATACACACACACAAAAATACAATACAAGTCTGGCCACGTGGGCAGAGGACAGATTTACACAACAGACAGATTGTCAGAATCATGTGTTAAGTACACCAGCACTGTTCTTTTTTAATAGCTGCTACCCAGGGTCATCCTGACCACCAGGTAGAATTAAGCTTCTCATGAAAGAGCACAGGGAAGTTAATGGTGGACCAGGACTTAGTGATATTCCCAACATTGTGCTACTCTTGTGCTGCCTCTTTAAGGCACGTTCTTTGATATGAGAATGAGTCTAATCACTGATTGTAAATCAGGGCTGTCTCCTTATGTTATGAGAACGGAGCATAATCTTGATGGATAAACATTAGCAGAGGTTTTCTCAGCAACCCTAAACTTCAATTATGCTACAAAATTTTCTTTCTTATGATTTCTAACAAGCCCGGTTAGTAGGCACTTATCCCCCAGTCACATTAGAGGCAGCACTCCTGTCGCTGAGTTCTACAGTGTGTATCTTAGCTTTCCTTAAGCAAGTTTATTAGTAAATTCTTTGTAGCACCAATTTTATTGCTTCGAGTGCATCCCATTCATTGTAAGAAGTTAAGACTGACACGGTGATTGCTCACAACTCTCGTGAATGAGATTACATGAAAACACTCTCTCCGAGTCTCGTCATCTCTATCACCACCATCAATTATAACTCATTACACGGACTCTAAAGGGAAAGCCCAGCTCGGTACGCCAACACAGCTGGGAACCATTGGGCTGATTTGGCATGCAGAACACAGATCTCATTTCTGCTGCCTTCTATGTGAAGGGCTTTTATAGCAAGATGTAACGTAATAGATGTACTTAACACAGTCATAAAGAAGGCTTAGATGGGAGTTTGCTTATCTTTTGGAATGAAGCCCTTTGGGAAATAAAAAAGTGCTCTTTTATAGTATGCCTTTTAGAAATTTCTGTAGAATGAATAGGTTTTTTTATTAGCAAATTAAGTGTGTTAGATATAAAGTTTATTGTCTTTAAACACAGGAAAATCTGTTTGGGTACAACTTTTAAAATATTGGCTTTGAAGAAATCTGACTTGCCAACTTCTAAGCTAATTACTCCAGAATGCTGATATTATAAATTTTTAAACATTTTTTTGTTTTATGTTAAAAGTTTTAAATGTCCACCTTTCAGAACTGATTCTTAAGCTCTATTAACTCATTTAAAATTATTCCCTGGTGTCATAGAACAATAGCTTAATATGAAAATATTCCCATAAAACACATACATGAGCAAGTTAAGTTTGTAATCATTTCTATTTAATCTACCCCCTTAAGAGATTCTACCTCAACATCAATGTAGTGATTTGAGAACCCTTGTTATAGAGTAAGGAAAGTTTCAAGGATAATCTCTTCTGTATTGTGTTGAAGCATCACCTGTCAAAAAAAAAAAAAAAAAAAAAACATGACCACCCAATAAGCTGAAGCAGGATTAGGATTAGAAGGTGGGACATCCGGCCCAGCCAAGAGAAAGGAACTCTGGGGAGATAGGAGTAGGAAAGATTCCCTGCCAGGATTCTAAGGAAGTGAGGCATATGAAACTGATTTAAGAAAACTAGCCATGCAGCAGACATAGAATAGTATAAATGGGTTAATATGTTAGGAGCTAGTGGGGGAACAAGCCTAGCTTATGGCCCAAAGCACTGTTAATAAAATATAGCTTCTGGTCATAATGCAGGAACTGGGACACAGATAAAAAAGTGCATGTTACAAACGTCAAATGTCAAACACCATCTAGTCCATTATTTATAAGCAATAAAACAATAAAGTGATGATATAAACAACAAAAAACACCCTAAAGCTCGGTGATAGAAACTGACATAAACCTTTCCTTGTTTATTTGTTGGATCTGTAGGCTTCCCTACCCTACACAACAAGAAAATAAGTTGTGCTTTATATAAAAACAATGTTAGAACACTTCATTGAAAGACAGACTGTCCCAGCAAGAAGACTTTAGAGGTTGCCAGGGCTTGGGTCCACATTAGAAGTGTACTTTTCTCACCAAAGGAAATCAGAAGTTGCTTCATGAGACTTTCAGAGTTTAGGCCCAAAAGCACTGAGGGTCTAGGTGTAGATAAGAACACAGACATAGGCAAAGTTCTACTTATTGTCCTACATGTACAGTAAGAGCCATCCTTTGCATCCTGTGTCCATCTGGAGAAGAAACGCTTTTAAGGCCACCTCACAGGGTCTACACAGGCTACGAGCCGATTTGGTGGTTCCCTCATTAAAAACAAAGAGCCTTTCTCTGGTCCATAAACGTCTTATGGATCAAGAAGGAGTCTTGATGGAGGTAAGAAAGCAGGTCTAGGGGATGCTCCCAAGATGCTTTAGGCTGGTTCCTTTGCTATGATAAACAAGTTAAACTCACTTACCGAATGCAAATGACGAAACAAAGAACGTGCAAATCAAACACATAAGAACCAAAGAAGAGTGAATGCAAAGTGAGAGGGGAGGAGCCTGAGCAAATTAAAAGATGAGTTAGGGGCTGCTTTGTGATCAGCCCAAATTCTGCACTCAAAAGGCAAGCCCAGTCAACACAGCAGAGTGGACAAAAACATTTCAACATTTTAATTACAATTTTGGATCCTCACTGAACACACTGACAGAAAATTAAACCAATTCCTCTTGGGAACCCTCATGAAGGTTGCCCATGGATATAGCTAATCCCTTGGTTACTGGCTATTACTCTGAATCTGTCCCGTCATTCCATCTTTCCTTCCATCCTTTGTTGATTCCACACTTGGGACATGAAAATATACAGAGAGATAACAGTCCCAGTTTAAGGCACCTACTACCTCTCTGAAATACCAATTTAAAAAAACGAAACAAAACAAAAGAACCATTGCCACAGCCCAAGGACACCCACCCTCTTTCCAATCTCTGAGAGCTTTTCCTGCATCATAGCCTTCAATAGCTTTATCCTTCTTATATAGCCCCTTCAAATGGTTTAGGTTTTTGTCAAAGAAAACAATATTTGAGTTCAGGTCCTTTTGCTTTCCACATTCCCATAATATCTGGGAAAAGACGTGACCGAGCCTAATAGCTTACTTATGCTGAGAGCAAAGAACATGTTAGAAAAGACTCGTGCATAATATGTTCAGAGATGTTCCTTTACATTTTGTTTGTTTTTAGACATATTGAATATGCTTTGCATCTGGCTGTATTTCAGTATGTGGGCTCCACCAGGTGGTAAGTACAGATATTGTCACAATATTCAATTTTCAGTGTGCCAATCACTCACCTGCTGAACTTTGGGATGCCCAGGTTCTGTGACTTAGTCTCAAATTATCTGTGCAATTTTGCTATCTCTTAGTAGGAATTGCTGGCCTCCAGAGGGACAGTCAAATTAGCGATTTACTGATTACTGTCATCTTTGATGTCATAGAAAGAACTCTTCCCAAGTGACTCCGTTACTTCCCAAGTGACTTCATTACTTCACTGTTGTCAAAATCAGCACTACTTTTCAAATCGCTAAAGTGATTGTTCCTAAGTAGGGAATGCACATGACTTCTTTGGAAAAAAATGAGGAAAGCAAGTCTTCTGTACAATATCCAAGAGAGTTTGGAAAGGGATGTCTTTGTTTCTAGTAATTAGAAATGCAGGCACCCCCCGCTCCCTCCACTGGTCACCCATGTTAACAAAGTTGGGATCTCAAAAGCCCTGAAGAAGTGCTTTCTTCCCTTCATGATAAAAGTCCTGGAAAGAATAGGAA